>NW_027460377.1:0-91841 GCF_050947875.1 Dermacentor variabilis
TGGTAGAAATCCACGTGCGCGTTCTGCCAAAAGCACCATTTGCATGCATATCGTGTGGTTTTGAGGAAAACTGCGTCCGCGTCTACCAAAAGACGCATGTGCATGCTTAGAACGCGTTATGGCACAAATCCATGTGCGGGTGCTAAAAAGAGCAGCATCGGCATGCTTTTCACGTCGTTTGGTAGAAATCCACGTGCGCGTTCTGCCAAAAGCACCATTTGCATGCATATCGTGTGGTTTTGCAGAAAAACTGCCTCCGCGTCTACCAAAAGATGCATGTGCATGCTTAAAACGCGTTTTGGCCAAATCCATGTGCGGGTGCTAAAAAGAGCAGCATCGGCATGCTTTTCACGTCGTTTGGTAGAAATCCACGTGCGCGTTCTGCCAAAAGCACCATTTGCATGCATATCGTGTGGTTTTGCAGAAAACTGCGTCCGCGTCTACCAAAAGATGCATGTGCATGCTTAACACGCGTTTTTGGCACAAATACATGTGCGGGTGCTAAAAAGAGCAGCATCGGCATGCTTTTCACGTGGTTGGTAGAAATCCACGTGCGCGTTCTGCCAAAAGCACCATTTGCATGCATATCGTGTGGTTTTGAAAAAAAAACTGCGTCCGCGTCTACCAAAAGATGCATGTGCATGCTTAAAACGCGTTTTGGCACAAATCCATGTGCGGGTGCTAAAAAGAGCAGCATCGGCATGCTTTTCACGTCGTTTGGTGGAAATCCACGTGCGCGTTCTGCCAAAAGCACCACTTGCATGCATATCGTGTGGTTTTGCCGAAAACTGCGTCCGCGCCTACCAAAAGATGCATGTGCATGCTTAAAAGGCGTTTTGGCACAAATCCATGTGCGGGTGCTAAAAAGAGCAGCATTGGCATGCTTTTCACGTCGTTTGGTAGAAATCCACGCGCGCGTTCTGCCAAAAGCACCATTTGCATGCATATCGTGTGGTTTTGCAGATAAGTGCGTCCGCGTCTACCAAAAGATGCATGTGCATGCTTAAAACGCGTTTTGGCACAAATCCATGTGCGGGTGCTAAAAAGAGCAGCATCTGCATACTTTCCACGTCGTTTGGTGGAAATCCACGTGCGCGTTCTGCCAAAAGCACCATTTGCATGCATATCGTGTGGTTTTGCAGAAAACTGCGGTCCGCGTCTACCAAAAGATGCATGTGCATGCTTAACACGAGTTTTGGCACAAATCCATGTGCGGGTGCTAAAAAGAGCACCATCGGCATGCTTTTCACGTCGTACAAAACCACGCGCGCGTTCTGCCCAAAAGCACCATTTGCGTGCATATCGTGTGGTTTTGCAGAAAACAGCGTCCGCGTCCTACCAAAGATGCATGTGCATGCTTAACACGCGTTTTGGCACAAATCCATGTGCGGGTGCTAAAAAGAGCAGCATCGGCATGCTTTTCACGTCGTTTGGTAGAAAATCCACGCGCGCGTTCTGCCAAAAGCACCATTTGCATGCATATCGTGTGGTTTTGCAGAAAACTGCGTCCGCGTCTACCAAAAAGATGCATGTGCATGCTTAAAACGCGTTTTGGCACAAATCCATGTGAGGGTGCTAAAAGAGCAGCATCGGCATGCTTTTCACGTCGTTTGGTGGAAATCCACATGCGCGTTCTGCCAAAAGCACCACTTGCATGCATATCGTGTGGTTTTTGCGAAAACTGCGTCCGCGTCTACCAAAAGATGCATGTGCATGCTTAAAAACGCGTTTTGGCACAAATCCATGTGCGGGTGCTAAAAAGAGCAGCATTGGCATGCTTTTCACGTCGTTTGGTAGAAATCCACGCGCGCGTTCTGCCAAAAGCACCATTGGCATGCATATCGTGTGGTTTTGCAGAAAAGTGCGTCCGCGTCTACCAAAAGATGCATGTGCATGCTTAAAACGCGTTTGGCACAAATCCATGTGCGGGTGCTAAAAAGAGCAGCATTGGCATGCTTTTCACGTCGTTTGGTAGAAATCCACGCGCGCGTTCTGCCAAAAGCACCATTTGCATGCATATCGTGTGGTTTTGCAGAAAAGTGCGTCCGCGTCTACCAAAGATGCATGTGCATGCTTAAAAACGCGTTTTGGCACAAATCCATGGGAGGGTGCTAAAAAGATCAGCATCGGCATGCTTTTCACGTCGTTTGGTAGAAATCCACGTGCGCGTTCTGCCAAAAGCGCCATTTGCATGCATATCGTGTGGTTTTGCAGAAAACTGCGTCGCGTCTACCAAAAGATGCATGTGCATGCTTAAAACGCGTTTTGGCACAAATCCATGTGCGGGTGCTAAAAAGAGCAGCATCGGCATACTTTTCACGTCGTTTGGTGGAAATCCACGTGCGCGTTCTGCCTAAAAGCACCATTTGCATGCATATCGTGTGGTTTTGCCGAAAACTGCGTCCGCGTCTACCAAAAGATGCATGTGCATGCTTAAAACGCGTTTTGGCACAAATCCATGTGCGGGTGCTAAAAAGAGCAGCATCGGCATGCTTTTCACGTCGTTTGGTAGAAATCCACGTGCGCGTTCTGCCAAAAGCACCATTTGCATGCATATCGTGCGGTTTTTGCAGAAAACTGCGTCCGCGTCTACCAAAAGATGCAAGTGCATGCTTAAAACGCGTTTTGGCACAAATCCATGTGCGGGTGCTAAAAAGAGCAGCATCGGCATGCTTTTTCACGTCGTTTGGTAGAAATCCACGTGCGCGTTCTGCCAAAAGCACCATTTGCATGCATATCGTGTGGTTTTGCAGAAAAGTGCGTCCGCGTCTACCAAAAGATGCATGTGCATGCTTAAAACGCGTTTTAGCACAAAATCCATGTGCCGGGGCTAAAAAGAGCAGCATCGGCAGGCTTTTCACGTCGTTTGGTAGAAATCCACGTGCGCGTTCTGCCAAAAGCACCATTTGCATGCATATCGTGTGGTTTTGCAGAAAAACTGCGTCCGCGTCTACCAAAAGATGCATGTGCATGCTTAACACGCGTTTTGGCACAAATCCATGTTCGGGTGCTAAAAGAGCAGCATCGCATGCTTTTCACGTCGTTTGGTAGAAATACACGCGCGCGTTCTGCCAAAAGCACCATTTGCATGCATATCGTGTGGTTTTGCCGAAAACTGCGTCCGCGTCTACCAAAAGATGCATGTGCATGCTTAAAACGCGTTTTGGCACAAATCCATGTGCGGGTGCTAAAAAGAGCAGCATCGGCATGCTTTTCACGTCGTTTGGTAGAAATCCACGTGCGCGTTCTGCCAAAAGCACCATTTGCATGCATATCGTGCGGTTTTGCAGAAAACTGCGTCCGCGTCTACCAAAAGATGCATGTGCATGCTTAAACGCGTTTTGGCACAAATCCATGTGCGGGTGCTAAAAAGAGAAGCATCGGCATGCTTTTCACGTCGTTTGGTAGAAATCCACGTGCGCGTTGTGCCAAAAGCACCATTTGCATGCATATCGTGTGGTTTTGCAGAAAACTGCGTCCGCGTCTACCAAAAGATGCATGTGCATGCTTAAAACGCGTTTTGGCACAAATCCATGTGCGGGTGCTAAAAAGAGCAGCATCGGCATGCTTTTCACGTCGTTTGGTAGAAATCCACGTGCGCGTTCTGCCAAAAGCACCATTTGCATGTATATCGTGTGGTTTTGCAGAAAACTGCGTCCGCGTCTACCAAAAGATGCATGTGCATGCTTAAAAACGCGTTTTGGCACAAATCCATGTGCGGGTGCTAAAAAGAGCAGCATCGGCATGCTTTTCACGTCGTTTGGTAGAAATCCACGTGCGCGTTTCTGCCAAAAGCGCCATTTGCATGCATATCGTGTGGTTTTTGCAGAAAACTGCGTCCGCGTCTACCAAAAGATGCATGTGCATGCTTAAAACGCGTTTTTGGCACAAATCCATGTGCGGGTGCTAAAAAGAGCAGCATCGGCATGCTTTTCACGTCGTTTGGTAGAAATCCACGTGTGCGTTCTGCCAAAAGCACCATTTGCATGCATATCGTGTGGTTTTGAGGAAAAACTGCGTCCGCGTCTACCAAAAGATGCATGTGCATGCTTAGAACGCGTTTATGGCACAATCCATGTGCGGGTGCTAAAAAGAGCAGCATCGGCATGCTTTTCACGTCGTTGGTAGAAATCCACGTGCGCGTTCTGCCAAAAGCACCATTTGCATGCATATCGTGTGGTTTTGCAGAAAACTGCCTCCGCGTCTACCAAAAGATGCATGTGCATGCTTAAAACGCGTTTTGGCCCAAATCCATGTGCGGGTGCTAAAAAGAGCAGCATCGGCAGGCTTTTCACGTCGTTTGGTGGAAATCCACGTGCGCGTTCTGCCAAAAGCACCATTTGCATGCATATCGTGCGGTTTTGCAGAAAACTGCGTCCGCGTCTACAAAAGATGCATGTGCATGCTTAAAACGCGTTTTGGCACAAATCCATGTGCGGGTGCTAAAAAGAGCAGCATCGGCATGCTTTTCACGTCGTTTGGTAGAAATCCACGTGCGCGTTCTGCCAAAAGCACCATTTGCATGCACATCGTGTGGTATTGCAGAAAAACTGCGTCCGCATCTACCAAAAGATGCATGTGCATGCTTAAAACGCGTTTTGGCACAAATCCATGTGCGGGTGCTAAAAAGAGCAGCATCGGCATGCTTTTCACGTCGTTTGGTAGAAATCCACGTGCGCGTTCTGCCAAAAGCACCATTTGCATGCATATCGTGTGGTTTTGCAGAAAACTGCGTCCGCGTCTACCAAAAGATGCATGTGCATGCTTAACACGCGTTTTTGGCACAAATCCATGTGCCGGTGCTAAAAAGAGCAGCATCGGCAGGCTTTTCACGTCGTTTGGTAGAAATCCACGTGCGCGTTCTGCCAAAAGCACCATTTGCATGCATATCGTGTGGTTTTGCAGAAAACTGCGTCCGCGTCTACCAAAAGATGCATGTGCATGCTTAACACGCGTTTTGGCACAAATCCATGTGCGGGTGCTAAAAAAGAGCAGCATCGGCATGCTTTTCACGTCGTTTGGTAGAAATCCACGCGCGCGTTCTGCCAAAAGCACCATTTGCGTGCATATCGTGTGGTTTTGCAGAAAACTGCGTCCGCGTCTACCAAAAGATGCATGTGCATGCTTAAAACGCGTTTTTGGCACAAATCCATGTGCGGGTGCTAAAAAGAGCAGCATCGGCATGCTTTTCACGTCGTTTGGTAGAAATCCACGTGCGCGTTCTGCCAAAAGCACCATTTGCATGCATATCGTGTGGTTTTGCAGAAAACTGCGTCCGCGTCTACCAAAAGATGCATGTGCATGCTTAACACGCGTTTTGGCACAAATCCATGTGCCGGTGCTAAAAAGAGCAGCATCGGCAGGCTTTTCACGTCGTTTGGTAGAAATCCACGCGCGCGTTTCTGCCAAAAGCACCATTTGCATGCATATCGTGCGGTTTTGCCGAAAACTGCGTCCGCGTCTACCAAAAGATGCATGTGCATGCTTAAAACGCGTTTTGGCACAAATCCATGTGCGGGTGCTAAAAAGAGCAGCATCGGCATGCTTTTCACGTCGTTTGTAGAAATCCACGTGCGCGTTCTGCCAAAAGCACCATTTGCATCCATATCGTGCGGTTTTGCAGAAAAACTGCGTCCGCGTCTACCAAAAGATGCATGTGCATGCTTAAAAACGCGTTTTGGCACAAATCCATGTGCGGGTGCTAAAAAGAGCAGCATCGGCATGCTTTTCACGTCGTTTGGTAGAAATCCACGTGCGCGTTCTGCCAAAAGCACCATTTGCATGCATATCGTGTGGTTTTGCAGAAAACTGCGTCTGCGTCTACAAAAGATGCATGTGCATGCTTAAAACGCGTTTTGGCACAAATCCATGTGCGGGTGCTAAAAAGAGCAGCATCGGCATGCTTTTCACGTCGTTTTGGTAGAAGTCCACGTGCGCGTTCTGCCAAAAGCACCATTTGCATGCATATCGTGTGGTTTTGCAGAAAACTGCGTCCGCGTCTACCAAAAGATGCATGTGCATGCTTAAAACGCGTTTTGGCACAAATCCATGTGCGGGTGCTAAAAAAGAGCAGCATCGGCATGCTTTTCACGTCGTTTGGTAGAAATCCACGTGCGCGTTCTGCCAAAAGCACCATTTGCATGCATATCGTGTGGTTTTGCAGAAAACCTGCGTCCGCGTCTACCAAAAGATGCATGTGCATGTTTAACACGCGTCTTGGCACAAATCCATGTGCCGGTGCTAAAAAGAGCAGCATCGGCAGGCTTTTCACGTCGTTTGGTAGAAATCCACGCGCGCGTTCTGCCAAAAGCACCATTTGCATGCATATCGCGTGGTTTTGCCCGAAAACTGCGTCCGCGTCTACCAAAAGATGCATGTGCATGCTTAAAACGCGTTTTGGCACAAATCCATGTGCGGGTGCTAAAAAGAGCAGCATCGGCATGCTTTTCACGTCGTTGGTAGAAATCCACGTGCGCGTTCTGCCAAAAGCACCATTTGCATCCATATCGTGCGGTTTTGCAGAAAACTGCGTCCGCGTCTACCAAAAGATGCATGTGCATGCTTAAAACGCGTTTTGGCACAAATCCATGTGGCGGGTGCTAAAAAGAGCAGCATCGGCATGCTTTTCACGTCGTTTGGTAGAAATCCACGTGCGCGTTCTGCCAAAAGCACCATTTGCATGCATATCGTGTGGTTTTGCAGAAAACTGCGTCCGCGTCTACCAAAAGATGCTTGTGCATGCTTAAAACGCGTTTTGGCACAAATCCATGTGCGGGTGCTAAAAAGAGCAGCATCGGCATGCTTTTCACGTGGTTTGGTAGAAATCCACGTGCGCGTTCTGCCAAAAGCACCATTTGCATGCATATCGTGTGGTTTTGCAGAAAACTGCGTCCTGCGTCTACCAAAAGATGCATGTGCATGCTTAAAACGCTTTTTGGCACAAATCCATGTGCGGGTGCTAAAAAGAGCAGCATCGGCATGCTTTTCACGTCGTTTGGTAGAAATCCACGTGCGCGTTCTGCCAAAAGCACCATTTGCATGCATATCGTGTGGTTTTGCAGAAAACTGCGTCCGCGTCTACCAAAAGATGCATGTGCATGCTTAAAACGCGTTTTGGCACAAATCCATGTGCGGGTGCTAAAAAGAGCAGCATCGGCATGCTTTTCACGTCGTTTGGTAGAAATCCACGTGCGCGTTCTGCCAAAAGCACCATTTGCATGCATATCGTGAGGTTTTGCAGAAAACTGCGTCCGCGTCTACCAAAAGATGCATGTGCATGCTTAACACGCATTTTGGCACAAATCCATGTGCCGGTGCTAAAAAGAGCAGCATCGGCAGGCTTTTCACGTCGTTTGGTAGAAATCCACGCGCGCGTTCTGCCAAAAGCACCATTTGCATGCATATCGTGTGGTTTTGCCGAAAACTGCGTCCGCGTCTACCAAAAGATGCATGTGCATGCTTAAAACGCGTTTTGGCACAAATCCATGTGCGGGTGCTAAAAAGAGCAGCATCGGCATGCTTTTCACGTCGTTTGGTAGAAATCCACGTGCGCGTTCTGCCAAAAGCACCATTTGCATGCATATCGTGAGGTTTTGCAGAAAACTGCGTCCGCGTCTACCAAAAGATGCATGTGCATGCTTAAAACGCGTTTTGGCACAAATCCATGCGCGGGTGCTAAAAAGAGCAGCATTGGCATGCTTTTCACGTCGTTTGGTAGAAATCCACGCGCGCCTTCTGCCAAAAGCACCATTTGCATGCATATCGTGTGGGTTTTGCAGAAAGTGCGTCCGCGTCTACCAAAAGATGCATGTGCATGCTTAACGCGTTTTGGCACAAATCCATGTTCGGTGCTAAAAAGAGCAGCATCGGCATGCTTTTCACGTCGTTTGGTAGAAATCCACGCGCGCGTTCTGCCAAAAGCACCATTTGCATGCATATCGTGTGGTTTTGCCGAAAACTGCGTCCGCGTCTACCAAAAGATGCTTGTGCATGCTTAAAAACGCGTTTTTGGCACAAATCCATGTGCGGGTGCTAAAAAGAGCAGCATCGGCATGCTTTTCACGTCGTTTGGTAGAAATCCACGTGCGCGTTCTGCAAAAGCACCATTTGCATGCATATCGTGCGGTTTTGCAGAAAACTGCGTCCGCGTCTACCAAAAGATGCATGTGCATACTTAAAACGCGTTTTGGCACAAATCCATGTGCGGGTGCTAAAAAGAGCAGCATCGGCATTGCTTTTCACGTCGTTTGGTAGAAATCCCACGTGCGCGTTCCTGCCAAAAGCACCATTTGCATGCATATCGTGTGGTTTTGCAGAAAACTGCGTCCGCGTCTACCAAAAGATGCATGTGCATGCTTAAAAACGCGTTTTGGCACAAATCCATGTGCGGGTGCTAAAAAGAGCAGCATCGGCATGCTTTTCACGTCGTTTGGTAGAAATCCACGTGCGCGTTCTGCCAAAAGCACCATTTGCATGCATATCGTGCGGTTTTGCAGAAAACTGCGTCCGCGTCTACCAAAAGATGCATGTGCATGCTTAAAAACGCGTTTTGGCACAAATCCATGTGCGGGTGCTAAAAAGAGCAGCATCGGCATGCTTTTCACGTCGTTTGATAGAAATCCACGTGCGCGTTCTGTCAAAAGCACCATTTGCATGCATATCGTGTGGTTTTGCAGAAAAGTGCGTCCGCGTCTACCAAAAGATGCATGTGCATGCTTAAAACGCGTTTTAGCACAAATCCATGTGCCGTGCTAAAAAGAGCAGCATCGGCAGGCTTTTCACGTCGTTTGGTAGAAATCCACGTGCGCGTTCTGCCAAAAGCACCATTTGCATGCATATCGTGTGGTTTTGCAGAAAACTGCGTCCGCGTCTACCAAAAGATGCATGTGCATGCTTAACACGCGTTTTGGCACAAATCCATGTGCGGGTGCTAAAAAGAGCAGCATCGGCATGCTTTTTCACGTCGTTTGGTAGAAATCCAAGTGCGCGTTCTGCCAAAAGCGCCATTTGCACGCATATCGTGTGGTTTTGCAGAAAACTGCGTCCCGCGTCTACCAAAAGATGCATGTACATGCTTAAACGCGTTTTGGCTCAAATCCATGTGCGGGTGCTAAAAAGAGCAGCATCGGCATGCTTTTCACGTCGTTTGGTGGAAATCCACGTGCGCGTTCTGCCAAAAGCACCACTTGCATGCATATCGTGTGGTTTTGCCGAAAACTGCGTCCGCGCCTACCAAAAGATGCATGTGCATGCTTAAAAGGCGTTTTGGCACAAATCCATGTGCGGGTGCTAAAAAGAGCAGCATTGGCATGCTTTTCACGTCGTTTGGTAGAAATCCACGCGCGCGTTCTGCCAAAAGCACCATTTGCATGCATATCGTGTGGTTTTGCAGATAAGTGCGTCCGCGTCTACTAAAAGATGCATGTGCATGCTTAAAACGCGTTTTGGCACAAATCCATGTGCGGGTGCTAAAACGAGCAGCATTGGCATGCTTTTCACGTCGTTTGGTAAAAATCCACGTGCGCGTTCTGCCAAAAGCGCCATTTGCATGCATATCGTGTGGTTTTGCAGAAAACTGCGTCCGCGTCTACCAAAAGATGCATGTGCATGCTTAAAACGCGTTTTGGCACAAATCCATGTGCGGGTGCTAAAAAGAGCAGCATCGGCATACTTTCCACATCGTTTGGTGGAAATCCACGTGCGCGTTCTGCCAAAAGCACCATTTGCATGCATATCGTTTGGTTTTGCAGAAAACTGCGTCCGCGTCTACCAAAAGATGCTTGTGCATGCTTAACACGCGTTTTGGCACAAATCCATGTGCGGGTGCTAAAAAGAGCACCATCGGCATGCTTTTCACGTCGTTTGGTACAAATCCACGCGCGCGTTCTGCCAAAAGCACCATTTGCGTGCATATCGTGTGGTTTTGCAGAAAACTGCGTCCGCGTCTACCAAAAGATGCATGTGCATGCTTAAAACGCGTTTTGGCACAAATCCATGTGAGGGTGCTAAAAAGATCAGCATCGGCATGCTTTTCACGTCGTTTGGTAGAAATCCACGTGCGCGTTCTGCCAAAAGCGCCATTTGCATGCATATCGTGTGGTTTTGCAGAAAACTGCGTCCGCGTCTACCAAAAGATGCATGTGCATGCTTAAAACGCGTTTTAGCACAAATCCATGTGCCGGTGCTAAAAAGAGCAGCATCGGCATGCTTTTCACGTCGTTTGGTAGAAATCCACGTGCGCGTTCTGCCAAAAGCGCCATTTGCATGCATATCGTGTGGTTTTGCAGAAAACTGCGTCCGCGTCTACCAAAAGATGCATGTGCATGCTTAAAACGCGTTTTAGCACAAATCCATGTGCCGGTGCTAAAAAGTGCAGCATCGGCATGCTTTTCACGTCGTTTGGTAGAAATCCACGTGCGCGTTCTGCCAAAAGCACCATTTGCATGCATATCGTGCGGTTTTGCAGAAAACTGCGTCCGCGTCTACCAAAAGATGCATGTGCATGCTTAAAACGCGTTTTGGCACAAATCCATGTGCCGGTGCTAAAAAGAGCAGCATCGGCATGCTTTTCACGTCGTTTGATAGAAATCCACGTGCGCGTTCTGCCAAAAGCACCATTTGCATGCATATCGTGTGGTTTTGCAGAAAAGTGCGTCCGCGTCTACCAAAAGATGCATGTGCATGCTTAAAACGCGTTTTAGCACAAATCCATGTGCCGGTGCTAAAAAGAGCAGCATCGGCAGGCTTTTCACGTCGTTTGGTAGAAATCCACGTGCGCGTTCTGCCAAAAGCACCATTTGCATGCATATCGTGTGGTTTTGCAGAAAACTGCGTCCGCGTCTACCAAAAGATGCATGTGCATGCTTAACACGCGTTTTGGCACAAATCCATGTGCGGGTGCTAAAAAGAGCAGCATCGCCATGCTTTTCACGTCGTTTGGTAGAAATCCACGCGCGCGTTCTGCCAAAAGCACCATTTGCATGCTTATCGTGTGGTTTTGCAGAAAACTGCGTCCGCGTCTACCAAAAGATGCATGTGCATGCTTAAAACGCGTTTTGGCACAAATCCATGTGAGGGTGCTAAAAAGATCAGCATCGGCATGCTTTTCGCGTCGTTTGGTAGAAATCCACGTGCGCGTTCTGCCAAAAGCGCCATTTGCACGCATATCGTGTGGTTTTGCAGAAAACTGCGTCCGCGTCTACCAAAAGATGCATGTACATGCTTAAAACGCGTTTTGGCACAAATCCATGTGCGGGTGCTAAAAAGAGCAGCATCGGCATGCTTTTCACGTCGTTTGGTGGAAATCCACATGCGCGTTCTGCCAAAAGCACCACTTGCATGCATATCGTGTGGTTTTGCCGAAAACTGCGTCCGCGTCTACCAAAAGTTTGCATGTGCATGCTTAAAACGCGTTTTGGCACAAATCCATGTGCGGGTGCTAAAAGAGCAGCATTGGCATGCTTTTCACGTCGTTTGGTAGAAATCCACGCGCGCGTTCTGCCAAAAGCACCATTTGCATGCATATCGTGTGGTTTTGCAGAAAAGTGCGTCCGCGTCTACCAAAAGATGCATGTGCATGCTTAAAACGCGTTTTGGCACAAATCCATGGGAGGGTGCTAAAAAAGATCAGCATCGGCATGCTTTTCACGTCGTTTGGTAGAAATCCACGTGCGCGTTCTGCCAAAAGCGCCATTTGCATGCATATCGTGTGGTTTTGCAGAAAACTGCGTCCGCGTCTACCAAAAGATGCATGTGCATGCTTAAAAACGCGTTTTTGGCACAAATCCATGTGCGGGTGCTAAAAAGAGCAGCATCGGCATACTTTTCACGTCGTTTGGTGAAATCCACGTGCGCGTTCTGCCAAAAGCACCATTTGCATGCATATCGTGTGGTTTTGCCGAAAACTGCGTCCGCGTCTACCAAAAGATGCATGTGCATGCTTAAAACGCGTTTTGGCACAAATCCATGTGCGGGTGCTAAAAAGAGCAGCATCGGCATGCTTTTCACGTCGTTTGGTAGAAATCCACGTGCGCGTTCTGCCAAAAGCACCATTTGCATGCATATCGTGTGGTTTTGCAGAAAAGTGCGTCCGCGTCTACCAAAAGATGCATGTGCATGCTTAAAACGCGTTTTAGCACAAATCCATGTGCCGGGGCTAAAAAGAGCAGCATCGGCAGGCTTTTCACGTCGTTTGGTAGAAATCCACGTGCGCGTTCTGCCAAAAGCACCATTTGTATGCATATCGTGTGGTTTTGCAGAGGAAAACTGCGTCCGCGTCTACCAAAAGATGCATGTGCATGCTTAACACGCGTTTTGGCACAAATCCATGTTCGGGTGCTAAAAAGAGCAGCATCGGCATGCTTTTCACGTCGTTTGGTAGAAATACACAGCGCGCGTTCTGCCAAAAGCACCATTTGCATGCATATCGTGTGGTTTGCCGAAAACTGCGTCCGCGTCTACCAAAAGATGCATGTGCATGCTTAAAACGCGTTTTGGCACAAATCCATGTGCGGGTGCTAAAAAGAGCAGCATCGGCATGCTTTTTCACGTCGTTTGGTAGAAATCCACGTGCGCGTTCTGCCAAAAGCACCATTTGCATGCATATCGTGCGGTTTTGCAGAAAACTGCGTCCGCGTCTCCCAAAAGATGCATGTGCATGCTTAAAAACGCGTTTTGGCACAAATCCATGTGCGGGTGTTAAAAAGAGAAGCATCGGCATGCTTTTCACGTCGTTTGGTAGAAATCCACGTGCGCGTTCTGCCAAAAGCACCATTTGCATGCATATCGTGTGGTTTTGCAGAAAACTGCGTCCGCGTCTACCAAAAGATGCATGTGCATGCTTAAAACGCGTTTTGGCACAAATCCATGTGAGGGTGCTCAAAAAGATCAGCATCGGCATGCTTTTCGCGTCGTTTGGTAGAAATCCACGTGCGCGTTCTGCCAAAAGCGCCATTTGCACGCATATCGTGTGGTTTTGCAGAAAACTGCGTCCGCGTCTACCAAAAGATGCATGTACATGCTTAAAACGCGTTTTGGCACAAATCCATGTGCGGGTGTTAAAAAGAGCAGCATCGGCATGCTTTTCACGTCGTTTGGTGGAAATCCACATGCGCGTTCTGCCAAAAGCACCACTTGCATGCATATCGTGTGGTTTTGCCGAAAACTGCGTCCGCGTCTACCAAAAGTTGCATGTGCATGCTTAAAACGCGTTTTGGCACAAATCCATGTGCGGGTGCTAAAAAGAGCAGCATTGGCATGCTTTTCACGTCGTTTGGTAGAAATCCACGCGCGCGTTCTGCCAAAAGCACCATTTGCATGCATATCGTGTGGTTTTGCAGAAAAGTGCGTCCGCGTCTACCAAAAGATGCATGTGCATGCTTAAAACGCGTTTTGGCACAAATCCATGGGAGGGTGCTAAAAAGATCAGCATCGGCATGCTTTTCACGTCGTTTGGTAGAAATCCACGTGCGCGTTCTGCCAAAAGCGCCATTTGCATGCATATCGTGTGGTTTTGCAGAAAACTGCGTCCGCGTCTACCAAAAGATGCATGTGCATGCTTAAAACGCGTTTTGGCACAAATCCATGTGCGGGTGCTAAAAAGAGCAGCATCGGCATACTTTTCACGTCGTTTGGTGGAAATCCACGTGCGCGTTCTGCCAAAAGCACCATTTGCATGCATATCGTGTGGTTTTGCCGAAAACTGCGTCCGCGTCTACCAAAAGATGCATGTGCATGCTTAAAACGCGTTTTGGCACAAATCCATGTGCGGGTGCTAAAAAGAGCAGCATCGGCATGCTTTTCACGTCGTTTGGTAGAAATCCACGTGCGCGTTCTGCCAAAAGCACCATTTGCATGCATATCGTGTGGTTTTGCAGAAAAGTGCGTCCGCGTCTACCAAAAGATGCATGTGCATGCTTAAAACGCGTTTTAGCACAAATCCATGTGCCGGGGCTAAAAAGAGCAGCATCGGCAGGCTTTTCACGTCGTTTGGTAGAAATCCACGTGCGCGTTCTGCCAAAAGCACCATTTGTATGCATATCGTGTGGTTTTGCAGAAAACTGCGTCCGCGTCTACCAAAAGATGCATGTGCATGCTTAACACGCGTTTTGGCACAAATCCATGTTCGGGTGCTAAAAAGAGCAGCATCGGCATGCTTTTCACGTCGTTTGGTAGAAATACACAGCGCGCGTTCTGCCAAAAGCACCATTTGCATGCATATCGTGTGGTTTTGCCGAAAACTGCGTCCGCGTCTACCAAAAGATGCATGTGCATGCTTAAAACGCGTTTTGGCACAAATCCATGTGCGGGTGCTAAAAAGAGCAGCATCGGCATGCTTTTCACGTCGTTTGGTAGAAATCCACGTGCGCGTTCTGCCAAAAGCACCATTTGCATGCATATCGTGCGGTTTTGCAGAAAACTGCGTCCGCGTCTCCCAAAAGATGCATGTGCATGCTTAAAACGCGTTTTGGCACAAATCCATGTGCGGGTGTTAAAAAGAGAAGCATCGGCATGCTTTTCACGTCGTTTGGTAGAAATCCACGTGCGCGTTCTGCCAAAAGCACCATTTGCATGCATATCGTGTGGTTTTGCAGAAAACTGCGTCCGCGTCTACCAAAAGATGCATGTGCATGCTTAAAACGCGTTTTGGCACAAATCCATGTGCGGGTGCTAAAAAGAGCAGCATCGGCATGCTTTTCACGTCGTTTGGTAGAAATCCACGTGCGCGTTCTGCCAAAAGCACCATTTGCATGTATATCGTGTGGTTTTGCAGAAAACTGCGTCCGCGTCTACCAAAAGATGCATGTGCATGCTTAAAACGCGTTTTGGCACAAATCCATGTGCGGGTGCTAAAAAGAGCAGCATCGGCATGTTTTTCACGTCGTTTGGTAGAAATCCACGTGCGCGTTCTGCCAAAAGCGCCATTTGCATGCATATCGTGTGGTTTTGCAGAAAACTGCGTCCGCGTCTACCAAAAGATGCATGTGCATGCTTAAAACGCGTTTTGGCACAAATCCATGTGCGGGTGCTAAAAAGAGCAGCATCGGCATGCTTTTCACGTCGTTTGGTAGAAATCCACGTGCGCGTTCTGCCAAAAGCACCATTTGCATGCATATCGTGAGGTTTTGAGGAAAACTGCGTCCGCGTCTACCAAAAGATGCATGTGCATGCTTAGAACGCGTTATGGCACAAATCCATGTGCGGGTGCTAAAAAGAGCAGCATCGGCATGCTTTTCACGTCGTTTGGTAGAAATCCACGTGCGCGTTCTGCCAAAAGCACCATTTGCATGCATATCGTGTGGTTTTGCAGAAAACTGCCTCCGCGTCTACCAAAAGATGCATGTGCATGCTTAAAACGCGTTTTGGCCCAAATCCATGTGCGGGTGCTAAAAAGAGCAGCATCGGCATGCTTTTCACGTCGTTTGGTGGAAATCCACGTGCGCGTTCTGCCAAAAGCACCACTTGCATGCATATCGTGTGGTTTTGCCGAAAACTGCGTCCGCGCCTACCAAAAGATGCATGTGCATGCTTAAAAGGCGTTTTGGCACAAATCCATGTGCGGGTGCTAAAAAGAGCAGCATTGGCATGCTTTTCACGTCGTTTGGTAGAAATCCACGCGCGCGTTCTGCCAAAAGCACCATTTGCATGCATATCGTGTGGTTTTGCAGATAAGTGCGTCCGCGTCTACCAAAAGATGCATGTGCATGCTTAAAACGCGTTTTGGCACAATTCCATGTGCGGGTGCTAAAAAGAGCAGCATTGGCATGCTTTTCACGTCGTTTGGTAGAAATCCACGCGCGCGTTCTGCCAAAAGCACCATTTGCATGCATATCGTGTGGTTTTGCAGAAAAGTGCGTCCGCGTCTACCAAAAGATGCATGTGCATGCTTAAAACGCGTTTTGGCACAAATCCATGTGAGGGTGCTAAAAAGATCAGCATCGGCATGCTTTTCACGGCGTTTGGTAGAAATCCACGTGCGCGTTCTGCCAAAAGAACCATTTGCATGCATATCGTGTGGTTTTGCAGAAAACTGCGTCCGCGTCTACCAAAAGATGCATGTGCATGCTTAAAACGCGTTTTGGCACAAATCCATGTGCGGGTGCTAAAAAGAGCAGCATCGGCATACTTTCCACGTCGTTTGGTGGAAATCCACGTGCGCGTTCTGCCAAAAGCACCATTTGCATGCATATCGTGTGGTTTTGCAGAAAACTGCGTCCGCGTCTACCAAAAGATGCATGTGCATGCTTAAAACGCGTTTTGGCACAAATCCATGTGAGGGTGCTAAAAAGATCAGCATCGGCATGCTTTTCACGTCGTTTGGTAGAAATCCACGTGCGCGTTCTGTCAAAAGCGCCATTTGCATGCATATCGTGTGGTTTTGCAGAAAACTGCGTCCGCGTCTACCAAAAGATGCATGTGCATGCTTAAAACGCGTTTTGGCACAAATCCATGTGCGGGTGCTAAAAAGAGCAGCATCGGCATGCTTTTCACGTCGTTTGGTAGAAATCCACGTGCGCGTTCTGCCAAAAGCACCATTTGCATGCATATCGTGTGGTTTTGAGGAAAACTGCGTCCGCGTCTACCAAAAGATGCATGTGCATGCTTAGAACGCGTTATGGCACAAATCCATGTGCGGGTGCTAAAAAGAGCAGCATCGGCATGCTTTTCACGTCGTTTGGTAGAAATCCACGTGCGCGTTCTGCCAAAAGCACCATTTGCATGCATATCGTGTGGTTTTGCAGAAAACTGCCTCCGCGTCTACCAAAAGATGCATGTGCATGCTTAAAACGCGTTTTGGCCCAAATCCATGTGCGGGTGCTAAAAAGAGCAGCATCGGCATGCTTTTCACGTCGTTTGGTAGAAATCCACGTGCGCGTTCTGCCAAAAGCACCATTTGCATGCATATCGTGTGGTTTTGCAGAAAACTGCGTCCGCGTCTACCAAAAGATGCATGTGCATGCTTAACACGCGTTTTGGCACAAATACATGTGCGGGTGCTAAAAAGAGCAGCATCGGCATGCTTTTCACGTGGTTTGGTAGAAATCCACGTGCGCGTTCTGCCAAAAGCACCATTTGCATGCATATCGTGTGGTTTTGAAAAAAAACTGCGTCCGCGTCTACCAAAAGATGCATGTGCATGCTTAAAACGCGTTTTGGCACAAATCCATGTGCGGGTGCTAAAAAGAGCAGCATCGGCATGCTTTTCACGTCGTTTGGTGGAAATCCACGTGCGCGTTCTGCCAAAAGCACCACTTGCATGCATATCGTGTGGTTTTGCCGAAAACTGCGTCCGCGCCTACCAAAAGATGCATGTGCATGCTTAAAAGGCGTTTTGGCACAAATCCATGTGCGGGTGCTAAAAAGAGCAGCATTGGCATGCTTTTCACGTCGTTTGGTAGAAATCCACGCGCGCGTTCTGCCAAAAGCACCATTTGCATGCATATCGTGTGGTTTTGCAGATAAGTGCGTCCGCGTCTACCAAAAGATGCATGTGCATGCTTAAAACGCGTTTTGGCACAAATCCATGTGCGGGTGCTAAAAAGAGCAGCATTGGCATGCTTTTCACGTCGTTTGGTAGAAATCCACGCGCGCGTTCTGCCAAAAGCACCATTTGCATGCATATCGTGTGGTTTTGCAGAAAAGTGCGTCCGCGTCTACCAAAAGATGCATGTGCATGCTTAAAACGCGTTTTGGCACAAATCCATGTGAGGGTGCTAAAAAGATCAGCATCGGCATGCTTTTCACGTCGTTTGGTAGAAATCCACGTGCGCGTTCTGCCAAAAGCGCCATTTGCATGCATATCGTGTGGTTTTGCAGAAAACTGCGTCCGCGTCTACCAAAAGATGCATGTGCATGCTTAAAACGCGTTTTGGCACAAATCCATGTGCGGGTGCTAAAAAGAGCAGCATCTGCATACTTTCCACGTCGTTTGGTGGAAATCCACGTGCGCGTTCTGCCAAAAGCACCATTTGCATGCATATCGTGTGGTTTTGCAGAAAACTGCGTCCGCGTCTACCAAAAGATGCATGTGCATGCTTAACACGAGTTTTGGCACAAATCCATGTGCGGGTGCTAAAAAGAGCACCATCGGCATGCTTTTCACGTCGTACAAAACCACGCGCGCGTTCTGCCAAAAGCACCATTTGCGTGCATATCGTGTGGTTTTGCAGAAAACTGCGTCCGCGTCTACCAAAAGATGCATGTGCATGCTTAACACGCGTTTTGGCACAAATCCATGTGCGGGTGCTAAAAAGAGCAGCATCGGCATGCTTTTCACGTCGTTTGGTAGAAATCCACGCGCGCGTTCTGCCAAAAGCACCATTTGCATGCATATCGTGTGGTTTTGCAGAAAACTGCGTCCGCGTCTACCAAAAGATGCATGTGCATGCTTAAAACGCGTTTTGGCACAAATCCATGTGAGGGTGCTAAAAAGAGCAGCATCGGCATGCTTTTCACGTCGTTTGGTGGAAATCCACATGCGCGTTCTGCCAAAAGCACCACTTGCATGCATATCGTGTGGTTTTGCCGAAAACTGCGTCCGCGTCTACCAAAAGATGCATGTGCATGCTTAAAACGCGTTTTGGCACAAATCCATGTGCGGGTGCTAAAAAGAGCAGCATTGGCATGCTTTTCACGTCGTTTGGTAGAAATCCACGCGCGCGTTCTGCCAAAAGCACCATTTGCATGCATATCGTGTGGTTTTGCAGAAAAGTGCGTCCGCGTCTACCAAAAGATGCATGTGCATGCTTAAAACGCGTTTTGGCACAAATCCATGGGAGGGTGCTAAAAAGATCAGCATCGGCATGCTTTTCACGTCGTTTGGTAGAAATCCACGTGCGCGTTCTGCCAAAAGCGCCATTTGCATGCATATCGTGTGGTTTTGCAGAAAACTGCGTCCGCGTCTACCAAAAGATGCATGTGCATGCTTAAAACGCGTTTTGGCACAAATCCATGTGCGGGTGCTAAAAAGAGCAGCATCGGCATGCTTTTCACGTCGTTTGGTAGAAATCCACGTGCGCGTTCTGCCAAAAGCACCATTTGCATGCATATCGTGCGGTTTTGCAGAAAACTGCGTCCGCGTCTACCAAAAGATGCATGTGCATGCTTAAAACGCGTTTTGGCACAAATCCATGTGCGGGTGCTAAAAAGAGAAGCATCGGCATGCTTTTCACGTCGTTTGGTAGAAATCCACGTGCGCGTTGTGCCAAAAGCACCATTTGCATGCATATCGTGTGGTTTTGCAGAAAACTGCGTCCGCGTCTACCAAAAGATGCATGTGCATGCTTAAAACGCGTTTTGGCACAAATCCATGTGCGGGTGCTAAAAAGAGCAGCATCGGCATGCTTTTCACGTCGTTTGGTAGAAATCCACGTGCGCGTTCTGCCAAAAGCACCATTTGCATGTATATCGTGTGGTTTTGCAGAAAACTGCGTCCGCGTCTACCAAAAGATGCATGTGCATGCTTAAAACGCGTTTTGGCACAAATCCATGTGCGGGTGCTAAAAAGAGCAGCATCGGCATGCTTTTCACGTCGTTTGGTAGAAATCCACGTGCGCGTTCTGCCAAAAGCGCCATTTGCATGCATATCGTGTGGTTTTGCAGAAAACTGCGTCCGCGTCTACCAAAAGATGCATGTGCATGCTTAAAACGCGTTTTGGCACAAATCCATGTGCGGGTGCTAAAAAGAGCAGCATCGGCATGCTTTTCACGTCGTTTGGTAGAAATCCACGTGTGCGTTCTGCCAAAAGCACCATTTGCATGCATATCGTGTGGTTTTGAGGAAAACTGCGTCCGCGTCTACCAAAAGATGCATGTGCATGCTTAGAACGCGTTATGGCACAAATCCATGTGCGGGTGCTAAAAAGAGCAGCATCGGCATGCTTTTCACGTCGTTTGGTAGAAATCCACGTGCGCGTTCTGCCAAAAGCACCATTTGCATGCATATCGTGTGGTTTTGCAGAAAACTGCCTCCGCGTCTACCAAAAGATGCATGTGCATGCTTAAAACGCGTTTTGGCCCAAATCCATGTGCGGGTGCTAAAAAGAGCAGCATCGGCATGCTTTTCACGTCGTTTGGTAGAAATCTACGTGCGCGTTCTGCCAAAAGCACCATTTGCATGCATATCGTGTGGTTTTGCAGAAAACTGCGTCCGCGTCTACCAAAAGATGCATGTGCATGCTTAAAACGCGTTTTGGCACAAATCCATGTGCGGGTGCTAAAAAGAGCAGCATCGGCATGCTTTTCACGTCGTTTGGTAGAAATCCACGTGCGCGTTCTGCCAAAAGCACCATTTGCATGCATATCGTGCGGTTTTGCAGAAAACTGCGTCCGCGTCTACCAAAAGATGCATGTGCATGCTTAAAACGCGTTTTGGCACAAATCCATGTGCGGGTGCTAAAAAGAGCAGCATCGGCATGCTTTTCACGTCGTTTGGTAGAAATCCACGTGCGCGTTCTGCCAAAAGCGCCATTTGCATGCATATCGTGTGGTTTTGCAGAAAACTGCGTCCGCGTCTACCAAAAGATGCATGTGCATGCTTAAAACGCGTTTTGGCACAAATCCATGTGCGGGTGCTAAAAAGAGCAGCATCGGCATGCTTTTCACGTCGTTTGGTAGAAATCCACGTGTGCGTTCTGCCAAAAGCACCATTTGCATGCATATCGTGTGGTTTTGAGGAAAACTGCGTCCGCGTCTACCAAAAGATGCATGTGCATGCTTAGAACGCGTTATGGCACAAATCCATGTGCGGGTGCTAAAAAGAGCAGCATCGGCATGCTTTTCACGTCGTTTGGTAGAAATCCACGTGCGCGTTCTGCCAAAAGCACCATTTGCATGCATATCGTGTGGTTTTGCAGAAAACTGCCTCCGCGTCTACCAAAAGATGCATGTGCATGCTTAAAACGCGTTTTGGCCCAAATCCATGTGCGGGTGCTAAAAAGAGCAGCATCGGCATGCTTTTCACGTCGTTTGGTAGAAATCTACGTGCGCGTTCTGCCAAAAGCACCATTTGCATGCATATCGTGTGGTTTTGCAGAAAACTGCGTCCGCGTCTACCAAAAGATGCATGTGCATGCTTAAAACGCGTTTTGGCACAAATCCATGTGCGGGTGCTAAAAAGAGCAGCATCGGCATGCTTTTCACGTGGTTTGGTAGAAATCCACGTGCGCGTTCTGCCGAAAGCACTATTTGCATGCATATCGTGTGGTTTTGAAAAAAAACTGCGTCCGCGTCTACCAAAAGATGCATGTGCATGCTTAAAACGCGTTTTGGCACAAATCCATGTGCGGGTGCTAAAAAGAGCAGCATCGGCATGCTTTGCACGTCGTTTGGTAGGAATCCACGTGCGCGTTCTGCCAAAAGCACCATTTGCATGCATATCGTGTGGTTTTGCAGAAAACTGCGTCCGCGTCTACCAAAAGATGCATGTGCATGCTTAAAACGCGTTTTGGCACAAATCCATGGGCGGGTGCTAAAAAGAGCAGCATCGGCATGCTTTTCACGTCGTTTGGTAGAAATCCACGTGCGCGTTCTGCCAAAAGCACCATTTGCATGCATATCGTGTGCTTTTGCAGAAAACTGCGTCCGCGTCTACCAAGAGATGCATGTGCATGCTTAAAACGCGTTTTGGCACAAATCCATGTGCGGGTGCTAAAAAGAGCAGCATCGGCATGCTTTGCACGTCGTTTGGTAGAAATCCACGTGCGCGTTCTGCCAAAAGCACCATTTGCATGCATATCGTGAGGTTTTGTAGAAAACTGCGTCCGCGTCTACCAAAAGATGCATGTGCATGCTTAACACGCGTTTTGGCACAAATAAATGTGCGGGTGCTAAAAAGAGCAGCATCGGCATGCTTTTCACGTCGTTTGGTAGAAATACACGCGCGCGTTCTGCCAAAAGCACCATTTGCATGCATATCGTGTGGTTTTGCCGAAAACTGCGTCCGCGTCTACCAAAAGATGCATGTGCATGCTTAAAACGCGTTTTGGCATAAATCCATGTGCGGGTGCTAAAAAGAGCAGCATCGGCATGCTTTTCACGTCGTTTGGTAGAAATCCACGTGCGCGTTCTGCCAAAAGCACCATTTGCATGCATATCGTGCGGTTTTGCAGAAAACTGCGTCCGCGTCTACCAAAAGATGCATGTGCATGCTTAAAACGCGTTTTGGCACAAATCCATGTGCGGGTGCTAAAAAGAGCAGCATCGGCATGCTTTTCACGTCGTTTGGTAGAAATCGACGTGCGCGTTCTGCCAAAAGCACCATTTGCATGCATATCGTGCGGTTTTGCAGAAAACTGCGTCCGCGTCTACCAAAAGAAGCATGTGCATGCTTAAAACGAGTTTTGGCACAAATCCATGTGCCGGTGCTAAAAAGAGCAGCATCGGCATGCTTTTCACGTCGTTTGATAGAAATCCACGTGCGCGTTCTGCCAAAAGCACCATTTGCATGCATATCGTGTGGTTTTGCAGAAAAGTGCGTCCGCGTCTACCAAAAGATGCATGTGCATGCTTAAAACGCGTTTTAGCACAAATCCATGTGCCGGTGCTAAAAAGAGCAGCATCGGAGGCTTTTCACGTCGTTTGGTAGAAATCCACGTGCGCGTTCTGCCAAAAGCACCATTTGCATGCATATCGTGTGGTTTTGCAGAAAACTGCGTCCGCGTCTACCAAAAGATGCATGTGCATGCTTAACACGCGTTTTGGCACAAATCCATGTGCGGGTGCTAAAAAGAGCAGCATCGGCATGCTTTTCAAGTCGTTTGGTAGAAATCCACGCGCGCGTTCTGCCAAAAGCACCATTTGCATGCATATCGTGTGGTTTTGCAGAAAACTGCGTCCGCGTCTACCAAAAGATGCATGTGCATGCTTAAAACGCGTTTTGGCACAAATCCATGTGCGGGTGCTAAAAAGAGCAGCATCGGCATGCTTTTCACGTCGTTTGGTAGAAATGCACGTGCGCGTTCTGCCAAAAGCACCATTTGCATGCATATCGTGCGCTTTTGCAGAAAACTGCGTCCGCGTCTACCAAAAGATGCATGTGCATGCTTAAAACGCGTTTTGGCACAAATCCATGTGCGGGTGCTAAAAAGATCAGCATCGGCATGCTTTTCACGTCGTTTGGTAGAAATCCACGTGCGCGTTCTGCCAAAAGCGCCATTTGCATGCATATCGTGTGGTTTTGCAGAAAACTGCGTCCGCGTCTACCAAAAGATGCATGTGCATGCTTAAAACGCGTTTTAGCACAAATCCATGTGCCGGTGCTAAAAAGAGCAGCATCGGCATGCTTTTTACGTCGTTTGGTAGAAATCCACGTGCGCGTTCTGCCAAAAGCACCATTTGCATGCATATCGTGCGGTTTTGCAGAAAACTGCGTCCGCGTCTACCAAAAGATGCATGTGCATGCTTAAAACGCGTTTTGGCACAAATCCATGTGCCGGTGCTAAAAAGAGCAGCATCGGCATGCTTTTCACGTCGTTTGATAGAAATCCACGTGCGCGTTCTGCCAAAAGCACCATTTGCATGCATATCGTGTGGTTTTGCAGAAAAGTGCGTCCGCGTCTACCAAAAGATGCATGTGCATCCTTAAAACGCGTTTTAGCACAAATCCATGTGCCGGTGCTAAAAAGAGCAGCATCGGCAGGCTTTTCACGTCGTTTGGTAGAAATCCACGTGCGCGTTCTGCCAAAAGCACCATTTGCATGCATATCGTGTGGTTTTGCAGAAAACTGCGTCCGCGTCTACCAAAAGATGCATGTGCATGCTTAACACGCGTTTTGGCACAAATCCATGTGCGGGTGCTAAAAAGAGCAGCATCGGCATGCTTTTCACGTCGTTTGGTAGAAATCCACGCGCGCGTTCTGCCAAAAGCACCATTTGCATGCATATCGTGTGGTTTTGCAGAAAACTGCGTCCGCGTCTACCAAAAGATGCATGTGCATGCTTAAAACGCGTTTTGGCACAAATCCATGTGAGGGTGCTAAAAAGATCAGCATCGGCATGCTTTTCACGTCGTTTGGTAGAAATCCACGCGCGCGTTCTGCCAAAAGCACCATTTGCATGCATATCGTGTGGTTTTGCAGAAAAGTGCGTCCGCGTCTACCAAAAGATGCATGTGCATGCTTAAAACGCGTTTTGGCACAAATCCATGTGCGGGTGCTAAAAAGAGCAGCATTGGCATGCTTTTCACGTCGTTTGGTAGAAATCCACGCGCGCGTTCTGCCAAAAGCACCATTTGCATGCATATCGTGTGGTTTTGCAGAAAAGTGCGTCCGCGTCTACCAAAAGATGCATGTGCATGCTTAAAACGCGTTTTGGCACAAATCCATGTGAGGGTGCTAAAAAGATCAGCATCGGCATGCTTTTCACGTCGTTTGGTAGAAATCCACGTGCGCGTTCTGCCAAAAGCGCCATTTGCATGCATATCGTGTGGTTTTGCAGAAAACTGCGTCCGCGTCTACCAAAAGATGCATGTGCATGCTTAAAACGCGTTTTGGCACAAATCCATGTGCGGGTGCTAAAAAGAGCAGCATCGGCATGCTTTTCACGTCGTTTGGTAGAAATCCACGTGCGCGTTCTGCCAAAAGCACCATTTGCATGCATATCGTGCGGTTTTGCAGAAAACTGCGTCCGCGTCTACCAAAAGATGCATGTGCATGCTTAAAACGCGTTTTGGCACAAATCCATGTGCGGGTGCTAAAAAGAGCAGCATCGGCATGCTTTTCACGTCGTTTGGTAGAAATCCACGGGCGCGTTCTGCCAAAAGCACCATTTGCATGCATATCGTGTGGTTTTGCAGAAAAGTGCGTCCGCGTCTACCAAAAGATGCATGTGCATGCTTAAAACGCGTTTTAGCACAAATCCATGTGCCGGGGCTAAAAAGAGCAGCATCGGCAGGCTTTTCACGTCGTTTGGTAGAAATCCACGTGCGCGTTCTGCCAAAAGCACCATTTGCATGCATATCGTGTGGTTTTGCAGAAAACTGCGTCCGCGTCTACCAAAAGATGCATGTGCATGCTTAACACGCGTTTTGGCACAAATCCATGTTCGGGTGCTAAAAAGAGCAGCATCGGCACGATTTTCACGTAGTTTGGTAGAAATCCACGTGCGCGTTCTGCCAAAAGCACCATTTGCATGCATATCGTGTGGTTTTGCAGAAAACTGCGTCCGCGTCTACCAAAAGATGCATGTGCATGCTTAAAACGCGTTTTGGCACAAATCCATGTGCGGGTGCTAAAAAGAGCAGCATCGGCATGCTTTTCACGTCGTTTGGTAGAAATCCACGTGCGCGTTCTGCCAAAAGCACCATTTGCATGTATACAGTGTGGTTTTGCAGAAAACTGCGTCCGCGTCTACCAAAAGATGCATGTGCATGCTTAAAACGCGTTTTGGCACAAATCCATGTGCGGGTGCTAAAAAGAGCAGCATCGGCATGCTTTTCACGTCGTTTGGTAGAAATCCACGTGCGCGTTCTGCCAAAAGCGCCATTTGCATGCATATCGTGTGGTTTTGCAGAAAACTGCGTCCGCGTCTACCAAAAGATGCATGTGCATGCTTAAAACGCGTTTTGGCACAAATCCATGTGCGGGTGCTAAAAAGAGCAGCATCGGCATGCTTTTCACGTCGTTTGGTAGAAATCCACGTGCGCGTTCTGCCAAAAGCACCATTTGCATGCATATCGTGTGGTTTTGCAGAAAACTGCGTCCGCGTCTACCAAAAGATGCATGTGCATGCTTAAAACGCGTTTTGGCACAAATCCATGTGCGGGTGCTAAAAAGAGCAGCATCGGCATGCTTTGCACGTCGTTTGGTAGGAATCCACGTGCGCGTTCTGCCAAAAGCACCATTTGCATGCATATCGTGTGGTTTTGCAGAAAACTGCGTCCGCGTCTACCAAAAGATGCATGTGCATGCTTAAAACGCGTTTTGGGACAAATCCATGGGCGGGTGCTAAAAAGAGCAGCATCGGCATGCTTTTCACGTCGTTTGGTAGAAATCCACGTGCGCGTTCTGCCAAAAGCACCATTTGCATGCATATCGTGTGCTTTTGCAGAAAACTGCGTCCGCGTCTACCAAAAGATGCATGTGCATGCTTAAAACGCGTTTTGGCACAAATCCATGTGCGGGTGCTAAAAAGAGCAGCATCGGCATGCTTTGCACGTCGTTTGGTAGAAATCCACGTGCGCGTTCTGCCAAAAGCACCATTTGCATGCATATCGTGAGGTTTTGCAGAAAACTGCGTCCGCGTCTACCAAAAGATGCATGTGCATGCTTAACACGCGTTTCGGCACAAATCCATGTGCGGGTGCTAAAAAGAGCAGCATCGGCATGCTTTTCACGTCGTTTGGTAGAAATCCACGCGCGCGTTCTGCCAAAAGCACCATTTTCATGCATATCGTGTGGTTTTGCCGAAAACTGCGTCCGCGTCTACCAAAAGATGCATGTGCATGCTTAAAACGCGTTTTGGCATAAATTCATGTGCGGGTGCTAAAAAGAGCAGCATCGGCATGCTTTTCACGTCGTTTGGTAGAAATCCACGTGCGCGTTCTGCCAAAAGCACCATTTGCATGCATATCGTGCGGTTTTGCAGAAAAGTGCGTCCGCGTCTACCAAAAGATGCATGTGCATGCTTAAAACGCGTTTTAGCACAAATCCATGTGCCGGGGCTAAAAAGAGCAGCATCGGCAGGCTTTTCACGTCGTTTGGTAGAAATCCACGTGCGCGTTCTGCCAAAAGCACCATTTGCATGCATATCGTGTGGTTTTGCAGAAAACTGCGTCCGCGTCTACCAAAAGATGCATGTGCATGCTTAACACGCGTTTTGGCACAAATCCATGTTCGGGTGCTAAAAAGAGCAGCATCGGCACGCTTTTCACGTAGTTTGGTAGAAATCCACGTGCGCGTTCTGCCAAAAGCACCATTTGCATGCATATCGTGTGGTTTTGCAGAAAACTGCGTCCGCGTCTACCAAAAGATGCATGTGCATGCTTAAAACGCGTTTTGGCACAAATCCATGTGCGGGTGCTAAAAAGAGCAGCATCGGCATGCTTTTCACGTCGTTTGGTAGAAATCCACGTACGCGTTCTGCCAAAAGCACCATTTGCATGTATATCGTGTGGTTTTGCAGAAAACTGCGTCCGCGTCTACCAAAAGATGCATGTGCATGCTTAAAACGCGTTTTGGCACAAATCCATGTGCGGGTGCTAAAAAGAGCAGCATCGGCATGCTTTTCACGTCGTTTGGTAGAAATCCACGTGCGCGTTCTGCCAAAAGCGCCATTTGCATGCATATCGTGTGGTTTTGCAGAAAACTGCGTCCGCGTCTACCAAAAGATGCATGTGCATGCTTAAAACGCGTTTTGGCACAAATCTATGTGCGGGTGCTAAAAAGAGCAGCATCGGCATGCTTTTCACGTCGTTTGGTAGAAATCCACGTGCGCGTTCTGCCAAAAGCACCATTTGCATGCATATCGTGTGCTTTTGCAGAAAACTGCGTCCGCGTCTACCAAAAGATGCATGTGCATGCTTAAAACGCGTTTTGGCACAAATCCATGTGCGGGTGCTAAAAAGAGCAGCATCGGCATGCTTTGCACGTCGTTTGGTAGAAATCCACGTGCGCGTTCTGCCAAAAGCACCATTTGCATGCATATCGTGAGGTTTTGCAGAAAACTGCGTCCGCGTCTACCAAAAGATGAATGTGCATGCTTAACACGCGTTTTGGCACAAATCCATGTGCGGGTGCTAAAAAGAGCAGCATCGGCATGCTTTTCACGTCGTTTGGTAGAAATCCACGCACGCGTTCTGCCAAAAGCACCATTTGCATGCATATCGTGTGGTTTTGCCGAAAACTGCGTCCGCGTCTACCAAAAGATGCATGTGCATGCTTAAAACGCGTTTTGGCATAAATTCATGTGCGGGTGCTAAAAAGAGCAGCATCGGCATGCTTTTCACGTCGTTTGGTAGAAATCCACGTGCGCGTTCTGCCAAAAGCACCATTTGCATGCATATCGTGCGGTTTTGCAGAAAACTGCGTCCGCGTCTACCAAAAGATGCATGTGCATGCTTAAAACGCGTTTTGGCACAAATCCATGTGCGGGTGCTGAAAAGAGCAGCATCGGCATGCTTTTCACGTCGTTTGGTAGAAATCCACGTGCGCGTTCTGCCAAAAGCACCATTTGCATGCATATCGTCCGGTTTTGCAGAAAACTGCGTCCGCGTCTACCAAAAGAAGCATGTGCAAGCTTAAAACGCGTTTTGGCACAAATCCATGTGCCGGTGCTAAAAAGAGCAGCATCGGCATGCTTTTCACGTCGTTTGATAGAAATCCACGTGCGCGTTCTGCCAAAAGCACCATTTGCATGCATATCGTGTGGTTTTGCAGAAAAGTGCGTCCGCGTCTACCAAAAGATGCATGTGCATGCTTAAAACGCGTTTTAGCACAAATCCATGTGCCGGTGCTAAAAAGAGCAGCATCGGAGGCTTTTCACGTCGTTTGGTAGAAATCCACGTGCGCGTTCTGCCAAAAGCACCATTTGCATGCATATCGTGTGGTTTTGCAGAAAACTGCGTCCGCGTCTACCAAAAGATGCATGTGCATGCTTAACACGCGTTTTGGCACAAATCCATGTGCGGGTGCTAAAAAGAGCAGCATCGGCATGCTTTTCACGTCGTTTGGTAGAAATCCACGCGCGCGTTCTGCCAAAAGCACCATTTGCATGCATATCGTGTGGTTTTGCAGAAAAGTGCGTCCGCGTCTACCAAAAGATGCATGTGCATGCTTAAAACGCGTTTTGGCACAAATCCATGTGTGGGTGCTAAAAAGAGCAGCATCGGCATGCTTTTCACGTCGTTTGGTAGAAATCCACGTGCGCGTTCTGCCAAAAGCACCATTTGCATGCATATCGTGCGGTTTTGCAGAAAACTGCGTCCGCGTCTACCAAAAGATGCATGTGCATGCTTAAAACGCGTTTTGGCACAAATCCATGTGCGGGTGCTAAAAAGAGCAGCATCGGCATGCTTTTCACGTCGTTTGGTAGAAATCCACGTGCGCGTTCTGCCAAAAGCACCATTTGCATGCATATCGTGTGGTTTTGCAGAAAAGTGCGTCCACGTCTACCAAAAGATGCGTGTGCATGCTTAAAACGCGTTTTGGCACAAATCCATGTGCGGGTGCTAAAAAGAGCAGCATCGGCATGCTTTTCACGTCGTTTGGTAGAAATACACGTGCGCGTTCTGCCAAAAGCACCATTTGCATGCATATCGTGCGGTTTTGCAGAAAACTGCGTCCGCGTCTACCAAAAGATGCATGTGCATGCTTAAAACGCGTTTTGGCACAAATCCATGTGCCGGTGCTAAAAAGAGCAGCATCGGCATGCTTTTCACGTCGTTTGGTAGAAATCCACGTGCGCGTTCTGCCAAAAGCACCATTTGCATGCATATCGTGCGGTTTTGCAGAAAACTGCGTCCGCGTCTACCAAAAGATGCATGTGCATGCTTAAAACGCGTTTTGGCACAAATCCATGTGCGGGTGCTAAAAAGATCAGCATCGGCATGCTTTTCACGTCGTTTGGTAGAAATCCACGTGCGCGTTCTGCCAAAAGCGCCATTTGCATGCATATCGTGTGGTTTTGCAGAAAACTGCGTCCGCGTCTACCAAAAGATGCATGTGCATGCTTAAAACGCGTTTTAGCACAAATCCATGTGCCGGTGCTAAAAAGAGCAGCATCGGCATGCTTTTTACGTCGTTTGGTAGAAATCCACGTGCGCGTTCTGCCAAAAGCACCATTTGCATGCATATCGTGCGGTTTTGCAGAAAACTGCGTCCGCGTCTACCAAAAGATGCATGTGCATGCTTAAAACGCGTTTTGGCACAAATCCATGTGCCGGTGCTAAAAAGAGCAGCATCGGCATGCTTTTCACGTCGTTTGATAGAAATCCACGTGCGCGTTCTGCCAAAAGCACCATTTGCATGCATATCGTGTGGTTTTGCAGAAAAGTGCGTCCGCGTCTACCAAAAGATGCATGTGCATCCTTAAAACGCGTTTTAGCACAAATCCATGTGCGGGTGCTAAAAAGAGCAGCATCGGCATGCTTTTCACGTCGTTTGGTAGAAATCCACGCGCGCGTTCTGCCAAAAGCACCATTTGCATGCATATCGTGTGGTTTTGCAGAAAACTGCGTCCGCGTCTACCAAAAGATGCATGTGCATGCTTAAAACGCGTTTTGGCACAAATCCATGTGAGGGTGCTAAAAAGATCAGCATCGGCATGCTTTTCACGTCGTTTGGTAGAAATCCACGCGCGCGTTCTGCCAAAAGCACCATTTGCATGCATATCGTGTGGTTTTGCAGAAAAGTGCGTCCGCGTCTACCAAAAGATGCATGTGCATGCTTAAAACGCGTTTTGGCACAAATCAATGTGCGGGTGCTAAAAAGAGCAGCATTGGCATGCTTTTCACGTCGTTTGGTAGAAATCCACGCGCGCGTTCTGCCAAAAGCACCATTTGCATGCATATCGTGTGGTTTTGCAGAAAAGTGCGTCCGCGTCTACCAAAAGATGCATGTGCATGCTTAAAACGCGTTTTGGCACAAATCCATGTGAGGGTGCTAAAAAGATCAGCATCGGCATGCTTTTCACGTCGTTTGGTAGAAATCCACGTGCGCGTTCTGCCAAAAGCGCCATTTGCATGCATATCGTGTGGTTTTGCAGAAAACTGCGTCCGCGTCTACCAAAAGATGCATGTGCATGCTTAAAACGCGTTTTGGCACAAATCCATGTGCGGGTGCTAAAAAGAGCAGCATCGGCATGCTTTTCACGTCGTTTGGTAGAAATCCACGTGCGCGTTCTGCCAAAAGCACCATTTGCATGCATATCGTGCGGTTTTGCAGAAAACTGCGTCCGCGTCTACCAAAAGATGCATGTGCATGCTTAAAACGCGTTTTGGCACAAATCCATGTGCGGGTGCTAAAAAGAGCAGCATCGGCATGCTTTTCACGTCGTTTGGTAGAAATCCACGGGCGCGTTCTGCCAAAAGCACCATTTGCATGCATATCGTGTGGTTTTGCAGAAAAGTGCGTCCGCGTCTACCAAAAGATGCATGTGCATGCTTAAAACGCGTTTTAGCACAAATCCATGTGCCGGGGCTAAAAAGAGCAGCATCGGCAGGCTTTTCACGTCGTTTGGTAGAAATCCACGTGCGCGTTCTGCCAAAAGCACCATTTGCATGCATATCGTGTGGTTTTGCAGAAAACTGCGTCCGCGTCTACCAAAAGATGCATGTGCATGCTTAACACGCGTTTTGGCACAAATCCATGTTCGGGTGCTAAAAAGAGCAGCATCGGCACGATTTTCACGTAGTTTGGTAGAAATCCACGTGCGCGTTCTGCCAAAAGCACCATTTGCATGCATATCGTGTGGTTTTGCAGAAAACTGCGTCCGCGTCTACCAAAAGATGCATGTGCATGCTTAAAACGCGTTTTGGCACAAATCCATGTGCGGGTGCTAAAAAGAGCAGCATCGGCATGCTTTTCACGTCGTTTGGTAGAAATCCACGTGCGCGTTCTGCCAAAAGCACCATTTGCATGTATATAGTGTGGTTTTGCAGAAAACTGCGTCCGCGTCTACCAAAAGATGCATGTGCATGCTTAAAACGCGTTTTGGCACAAATCCATGTGCGGGTGCTAAAAAGAGCAGCATCGGCATGCTTTTCACGTCGTTTGGTAGAAATCCACGTGCGCGTTCTGCCAAAAGCGCCATTTGCATGCATATCGTGTGGTTTTGCAGAAAACTGCGTCCGCGTCTACCAAAAGATGCATGTGCATGCTTAAAACGCGTTTTGGCACAAATCCATGTGCGGGTGCTAAAAAGAGCAGCATCGGCATGCTTTTCACGTCGTTTGGTAGAAATCCACGTGCGCGTTCTGCCAAAAGCACCATTTGCATGCATATCGTGTGGTTTTGCAGAAAACTGCGTCCGCGTCTACCAAAAGATGCATGTGCATGCTTAAAACGCGTTTTGGCACAAATCCATGTGCGGGTGCTAAAAAGAGCAGCATCGGCATGCTTTGCACGTCGTTTGGTAGGAATCCACGTGCGCGTTCTGCCAAAAGCACCATTTGCATGCATATCGTGTGGTTTTGCAGAAAACTGCGTCCGCGTCTACCAAAAGATGCATGTGCATGCTTAAAACGCGTTTTGGGACAAATCCATGGGCGGGTGCTAAAAAGAGCAGCATCGGCATGCTTTTCACGTCGTTTGGTAGAAATACACGTGCGCGTTCTGCCAAAAGCACCATTTGCATGCATATCGTGTGCTTTTGCAGAAAACTGCGTCCGCGTCTACCAAAAGATGCATGTGCATGCTTAAAACGCGTTTTGGCACAAATCCATGTGCGGGTGCTAAAAAGAGCAGCATCGGCATGCTTTGCACGTCGTTTGGTAGAAATCCACGTGCGCGTTCTGCCAAAAGCACCATTTGCATGCATATCGTGAGGTTTTGCAGAAAACTGCGTCCGCGTCTACCAAAAGATGCATGTGCATGCTTAACACGCGTTTCGGCACAAATCCATGTGCGGGTGCTAAAAAGAGCAGCATCGGCATGCTTTTCACGTCGTTTGGTAGAAATCCACGCGCGCGTTCTGCCAAAAGCACCATTTTCATGCATATCGTGTGGTTTTGCCGAAAACTGCGTCCGCGTCTACCAAAAGATGCATGTGCATGCTTAAAACGCGTTTTGGCATAAATTCATGTGCGGGTGCTAAAAAGAGCAGCATCGGCATGCTTTTCACGTCGTTTGGTAGAAATCCACGTGCGCGTTCTGCCAAAAGCACCATTTGCATGCATATCGTGCGGTTTTGCAGAAAAGTGCGTCCGCGTCTACCAAAAGATGCATGTGCATGCTTAAAGCGCGTTTTAGCACAAATCCATGTGCCGGGGCTAAAAAGAGCAGCATCGGCAGGCTTTTCACGTCGTTTGGTAGAAATCCACGTGCGCGTTCTGCCAAAAGCACCATTTGCATGCATATCGTGTGGTTTTGCAGAAAACTGCGTCCGCGTCTACCAAAAGATGCATGTGCATGCTTAACACGCGTTTTGGCACAAATCCATGTTCGGGTGCTAAAAAGAGCAGCATCGGCACGCTTTTCACGTAGTTTGGTAGAAATCCACGTGCGCGTTCTGCCAAAAGCACCATTTGCATGCATATCGTGTGGTTTTGCAGAAAACTGCGTCCGCGTCTACCAAAAGATGCATGTGCATGCTTAAAACGCGTTTTGGCACAAATCCATGTGCGGGTGCTAAAAAGAGCAGCATCGGCATGCTTTTCACGTCGTTTGGTAGAAATCCACGTACGCGTTCTGCCAAAAGCACCATTTGCATGTATATCGTGTGGTTTTGCAGAAAACTGCGTCCGCGTCTACCAAAAGATGCATGTGCATGCTTAAAACGCGTTTTGGCACAAATCCATGTGCGGGTGCTAAAAAGAGCAGCATCGGCATGCTTTTCACGTCGTTTGGTAGAAATCCACGTGCGCGTTCTGCCAAAAGCGCCATTTGCATGCATATCGTGTGGTTTTGCAGAAAACTGCGTCCGCGTCTACCAAAAGATGCATGTGCATGCTTAAAACGCGTTTTGGCACAAATCTATGTGCGGGTGCTAAAAAGAGCAGCATCGGCATGCTTTTCACGTCGTTTGGTAGAAATCCACGTGCGCGTTCTGCCAAAAGCACCATTTGCATGCATATCGTGTGCTTTTGCAGAAAACTGCGTCCGCGTCTACCAAAAGATGCATGTGCATGCTTAAAACGCGTTTTGGCACAAATCCATGTGCGGGTGCTAAAAAGAGCAGCATCGGCATGCTTTGCACGTCGTTTGGTAGAAATCCACGTGCGCGTTCTGCCAAAAGCACCATTTGGATGCATATCGTGAGGTTTTGCAGAAAACTGCGTCCGCGTCTACCAAAAGATGCATGTGCATGCTTAACACGCGTTTTGGCACAAATCCATGTGCGGGTGCTAAAAAGAGCAGCATCGGCATGCTTTTCACGTCGTTTGGTAGAAATCCACGCACGCGTTCTGCCAAAAGCACCATTTGCATGCATATCGTGTGGTTTTCCCGAAAACTGCGTCCGCGTCTACCAAAAGATGCATGTGCATGCTTAAAACGCGTTTTGGCATAAATTCATGTGCGGGTGCTAAAAAGAGCAGCATCGGCATGCTTTTCACGTCGTTTGGTAGAAATCCACGTGCGCGTTCTGCCAAAAGCACCATTTGCATGCATATCGTGCGGTTTTGCAGAAAACTGCGTCCGCGTCTACCAAAAGATGCATGTGCATGCTTAAAACGCGTTTTGGCACAAATCCATGTGCGGGTGCTGAAAAGAGCAGCATCGGCATGCTTTTCACGTCGTTTGGTAGAAATCCACGTGCGCGTTCTGCCAAAAGCACCATTTGCATGCATATCGTCCGGTTTTGCAGAAAACTGCGTCCGCGTCTACCAAAAGAAGCATGTGCAAGCTTAAAACGCGTTTTGGCACAAATCCATGTGCCGGTGCTAAAAAGAGCAGCATCGGCATGCTTTTCACGTCGTTTGATAGAAATCCACGTGCGCGTTCTGCCAAAAGCACCATTTGCATGCATATCGTGCGGTTTTGCAGAAAACTGCGTCCGCGTCTACCAAAAGATGCATGTGCATGCTTAAAACGCGTTTTGGCACAAATCCATGTGCGGGTGCTAAAAAGAGCAGCATCGGCATGCTTTTCACGTCGTTTGGTAGAAATCCACGTGCGCGTTCTGCCAAAAGCACCATTTGCATGTATATAGTGTGGTTTTGCAGAAAACTGCGTCCGCGTCTACCAAAAGATGCATGTGCATGCTTAAAACGCGTTTTGGCACAAATCCATGTGCGGGTGCTAAAAAGAGCAGCATCGGCATGCTTTTCACGTCGTTTGGTAGAAATCCACGTGCGCGTTCTGCCAAAAGCGCCATTTGCATGCATATCGTGTGGTTTTGCAGAAAACTGCGTCCGCGTCTACCAAAAGATGCATGTGCATGCTTAAAACGCGTTTTGGCACAAATCCATGTGCGGGTGCTAAAAAGAGCAGCATCGGCATGCTTTTCACGTCGTTTGGTAGAAATCCACGTGCGCGTTCTGCCAAAAGCACCATTTGCATGCATATCGTGTGGTTTTGCAGAAAACTGCGTCCGCGTCTACCAAAAGATGCATGTGCATGCTTAAAACGCGTTTTGGCACAAATCCATGTGCGGGTGCTAAAAAGAGCAGCATCGGCATGCTTTGCACGTCGTTTGGTAGGAATCCACGTGCGCGTTCTGCCAAAAGCACCATTTGCATGCATATCGTGTGGTTTTGCAGAAAACTGCGTCCGCGTCTACCAAAAGATGCATGTGCATGCTTAAAACGCGTTTTGGGACAAATCCATGGGCGGGTGCTAAAAAGAGCAGCATCGGCATGCTTTTCACGTCGTTTGGTAGAAATCCACGTGCGCGTTCTGCCAAAAGCACCATTTGCATGCATATCGTGTGCTTTTGCAGAAAACTGCGTCCGCGTCTACCAAAAGATGCATGTGCATGCTTAAAACGCGTTTTGGCACAAATCCATGTGCGGGTGCTAAAAAGAGCAGCATCGGCATGCTTTGCACGTCGTTTGGTAGAAATCCACGTGCGCGTTCTGCCAAAAGCACCATTTGCATGCATATCGTGAGGTTTTGCAGAAAACTGCGTCCGCGTCTACCAAAAGATGCATGTGCATGCTTAACACGCGTTTCGGCACAAATCCATGTGCGGGTGCTAAAAAGAGCAGCATCGGCATGCTTTTCACGTCGTTTGGTAGAAATCCACGCGCGCGTTCTGCCAAAAGCACCATTTTCATGCATATCGTGTGGTTTTGCCGAAAACTGCGTGCGCGTCTACCAAAAGATGCATGTGCATGCTTAAAACGCGTTTTGGCATAAATTCATGTGCGGGTGCTAAAAAGAGCAGCATCGGCATGCTTTTCACGTCGTTTGGTAGAAATCCACGTGCGCGTTCTGCCAAAAGCACCATTTGCATGCATATCGTGCGGTTTTGCAGAAAAGTGCGTCCGCGTCTACCAAAAGATGCATGTGCATGCTTAAAACGCGTTTTAGCACAAATCCATGTGCCGGGGCTAAAAAGAGCAGCATCGGCAGGCTTTTCACGTCGTTTGGCAGAAATCCACGTGCGCGTTCTGCCAAAAGCACCATTTGCATGCATATCGTGTGGTTTTGCAGAAAACTGCGTCCGCGTCTACCAAAAGATGCATGTGCATGCTTAACACGCGTTTTGGCACAAATCCATGTTCGGGTGCTAAAAAGAGCAGCATCGGCACGCTTTTCACGTAGTTTGGTAGAAATCCACGTGCGCGTTCTGCCAAAAGCACCATTTGCATGCATATCGTGTGGTTTTGCAGAAAACTGCGTCCGCGTCTACCAAAAGATGCATGTGCATGCTTAAAACGCGTTTTTGGCACAAATCCATGTGCGGGTGCTAAAAAGAGCAGCATCGGCATGCTTTTCACGTCGTTTGGTAGAAATCCACGTACGCGTTCTGCCAAAAGCACCATTTGCATGTATATCGTGTGGTTTTGCAGAAAACTGCGTCCGCGTCTACCAAAAGATGCATGTGCATGCTTAAAACGCGTTTTGGCACAAATCCATGTGCGGGTGCTAAAAAGAGCAGCATCGGCATGCTTTTCACGTCGTTTGGTAGAAATCCACGTGCGCGTTCTGCCAAAAGCGCCATTTGCATGCATATCGTGTGGTTTTGCAGAAAACTGCGTCCGCGTCTACCAAAAGATGCATGTGCATGCTTAAAACGCGTTTTGGCACAAATCTATGTGCGGGTGCTAAAAAGAGCAGCATCGGCATGCTTTTCACGTCGTTTGGTAGAAATCCACGTGCGCGTTCTGCCAAAAGCACCATTTGCATGCATATCGTGTGCTTTTGCAGAAAACTGCGTCCGCGTCTACCAAAAGATGCATGTGCATGCTTAAAACGCGTTTTGGCACAAATCCATGTGCGGGTGCTAAAAAGAGCAGCATCGGCATGCTTTGCACGTCGTTTGGTAGAAATCCACGTGCGCGTTCTGCCAAAAGCACCATTTGGATGCATATCGTGAGGTTTTGCAGAAAACTGCGTCCGCGTCTACCAAAAGATGCATGTGCATGCTTAACACGCGTTTTGGCACAAATCCATGTGCGGGTGCTAAAAAGAGCAGCATCGGCATGCTTTTCACGTCGTTTGGTAGAAATCCACGCACGCGTTCTGCCAAAAGCACCATTTGCATGCATATCGTGTGGTTTTGCCGAAAACTGCGTCCGCGTCTACCAAAAGATGCATGTGCATGCTTAAAACGCGTTTTGGCATAAATTCATGTGCGGGTGCTAAAAAGAGCAGCATCGGCATGCTTTTCACGTCGTTTGGTAGAAATCCACGTGCGCGTTCTGCCAAAAGCACCATTTGCATGCATATCGTGCGGTTTTGCAGAAAACTGCGTCCGCGTCTACCAAAAGATGCATGTGCATGCTTAAAACGCGTTTTGGCACAAATCCATGTGCGGGTGCTGAAAAGAGCAGCATCGGCATGCTTTTCACGTCGTTTGGTAGAAATCCACGTGCGCGTTCTGCCAAAAGCACCATTTGCATGCATATCGTCCGGTTTTGCAGAAAACTGCGTCCGCGTCTACCAAAAGAAGCATGTGCAAGCTTAAAACGCGTTTTGGCACAAATCCATGTGCCGGTGCTAAAAAGAGCAGCATCGGCATGCTTTTCACGTCGTTTGATAGAAATCCACGTGCGCGTTCTGCCAAAAGCACCATTTGCATGCATATCGTGTGGTTTTGCAGAAAAGTGCGTCCGCGTCTACCAAAAGATGCATGTGCATGCTTAAAACGCGTTTTAGCACAAATCCATGTGCCGGTGCTAAAAAGAGCAGCATCGGAGGCTTTTCACGTCGTTTGGTAGAAATCCACGTGCGCGTTCTGCCAAAAGCACCATTTGCATGCATATCGTGTGGTTTTGCAGAAAACTGCGTCCGCGTCTACCAAAAGATGCATGTGCATGCTTAACACGCGTTTTGGCACAAATCCATGTGCGGGTGCTAAAAAGAGCAGCATCGGCATGCTTTTCACGTCGTTTGGTAGAAATCCACGCGCGCGTTCTGCCAAAAGCACCATTTGCATGCATATCGTGTGGTTTTGCAGAAAAGTGCGTCCGCGTCTACCAAAAGATGCATGTGCATGCTTAAAACGCGTTTTGGCACAAATCCATGTGTGGGTGCTAAAAAGAGCAGCATCGGCATGCTTTTCACGTCGTTTGGTAGAAATCCACGTGCGCGTTCTGCCAAAAGCACCATTTGCATGCATATCGTGCGGTTTTGCAGAAAACTGCGTCCGCGTCTACCAAAAGATGCATGTGCATGCTTAAAACGCGTTTTGGCACAAATCCATGTGCGGGTGCTAAAAAGAGCAGCATCGGCATGCTTTTCACGTCGTTTGGTAGAAATCCACGTGCGCGTTCTGCCAAAAGCACCATTTGCATGCATATCGTGTGGTTTTGCAGAAAAGTGCGTCCACGTCTACCAAAAGATGCGTGTGCATGCTTAAAACGCGTTTTGGCACAAATCCATGTGCGGGTGCTAAAAAGAGCAGCATCGGCATGCTTTTCACGTCGTTTGGTAGAAATCCACGTGCGCGTTCTGCCAAAAGCACCATTTGCATGCATATCGTGCGGTTTTGCAGAAAACTGCGTCCGCGTCTACCAAAAGATGCATGTGCATGCTTAAAACGCGTTTTGGCACAAATCCATGTGCCGGTGCTAAAAAGAGCAGCATCGGCATGCTTTTCACGTCGTTTGATAGAAATCCACGTGCGTGTTCTGCCAAAAGCACCATTTGCATGCATATCGTGTGGTTTTGCAGAAAACTGCGTCCGCGTCTACCAAAAGATGCATGTGCATGCTTAAAACGCGTTTTAGCACAAATCCATGTGCCGGTGCTAAAAAGAGCAGCATCGGGAGGCTTTTCACGTCGTTTGGTAGAAATCCACGTGCGCGTTCTGCCAAAAGCACCATTTGCATGCATATCGTGTGGTTTTGCAGAAAACTGCGTCCGCGTCTACCAAAAGATGCATGTGCATGCTTAACACGCGTTTTGGCACAAATCCATGTGCGGGTGCTCAAAAGAGCAGCATCGGCAGGCTTTTCACGTCGTTTGGTAGAAATCCACGTGCGCGTTCTGCCAAAAGCTCCATTTGCATGCATATCGTGTGGTTTTGCAGAAAAGTGCGTCCACGTCTACCAAAAGATGCATGTGCATGCTTAAAACGCGTTTTGGCACAAATCCATGTGCGGGTGCTAAAAAGAGCAGCATCGGCAAGCTTTTCACGTCGTTTGGTAGAAATCCACGTGCGCGTTCTTCCAAAAGCACCATTTGCATGCATATCGTGCGGTTTTGCAGAAAACTGCGTCCGCGTCTACCAAAAGATGCATGCGCATGCTTAAAACGCGTTTTGGCACAAATCCATGTGCCGGTGCTAAAAAGAGCAGCATCGGCATGCTTTTCACGTCGTTTGGTAGAAATCCACGTGCGCGTTCTGCCAAAAGCACCATTTGCATGCATATCGTGCGGTTTTGCAGAAAACTGCGTCCGCGTCTACCAAAAGATGCATGTGCATGCTTAAAACGCGTTTTGGCACAAATCCATGTGCCGGTGCTAAAAAGAGCAGCGTCGGCATGCTTTTCACGTCGTTTGATAGAAATCCACGTGCGCGTTCTGCCAAAAGCACCATTTGCATGCATATCGTGTGGTTTTGCAGAAAAGTGCGTCCGCGTCTACCAAAAGATGCATGTGCATGCTTAAAACGCGTTTTAGCACAAATCCATGTGCCGGTGCTAAAAAGAGCAGCATCGGCAGGCTTTTCACGTCGTTTGGTAGAAATCCACGTGCGCGTTCTGCCAAAAGCACCATTTGCATGCATATCGTGTGGTTTTGCAGAAAACTGCGTCCGCGTCTACCAAAAGATGCATGTGCATGCTTAACACGCGTTTTGGCACAAATCCATGTGCGGGTGCTAAAAAGAGCAGCATCGGCATGCTTTTCACGTCGTTTGGTAGAAATCCACGCGCGCGTTCTGCCAAAAGCACCATTTGCATGCATATCGTGTGGTTTTGCAGAAAACTGCGTCCGCGTCTACCAAAAGATGCATGTGCATGCTTGAAACGCGTTTTGGCACAAATCCATGTGCGGGTGCTAAAAAGAGCAGCATCGGCATGCTTTTCACGTCGTTTGGTAGAAATCCACGTGCGCGTTCTGCCAAAAGCACCATTTGCATGCATATCGTGCGGTTTTGCAGAAAACTGCGTCCGCATCTACCAAAAGATGCATGTGCATGCTTAAAACGCGTTTTGGCACAAATCCATGTGCGGGTGCTAAAAAGATCACCATCGGCATGCTTATCACGTCGTTTGGTAGAAATCCACGTGCGCGTTCTGCCAAAAGCGCCATTTGCATGCATATCGTGTGGTTTTGCTGAAAACTGCGTCCGCGTCTACCAAAAGATGCATGTGCATGCTTAAAACGCGTTTTAGCACAAATCCTTGTGCCGGTGCTAAAAAGAGCAGCATCGGCATGCTTTTCACGTCGTTTGGTAGAAATCCACGTGCGCGTTCTGCCAAAAGCACCATTTGCATGCATATCGTGCGGTTTTGCAGAAAACTGCGTCCGCGTCTACCAAAAGATGCATGTGCATGCTTAAAACGCGTTTTGGCACAAATCCATGTGCCGGTGCTAAAAAGAGCAGCATCGGCATGCTTTTCACGTCGTTTGATAGAAATCCACGTGCGCGTTCTGCCAAAAGCACCATTTGCATGCATATCGTGTGGTTTTGCAGAAAAGTGCGTCCGCGTCTACCAAAAGATGCATGTGCATGCTTAAAACGCGTTTTAGCACAAATCCATCTGCCGGTGCTAAAAAGAGCAGCATCGGCAGGCTTTTCACGTCGTTTGGTAGAAATCCACGTGCGCGTTCTGCCAAAAGCACCATTTGCATGCATATCGTGTGGTTTTGCAGAAAACTGCGTCCGCGTCTACCAAAAGATGCATGTGTATGCTTAACACGCGTTTTGGCACAAATCCATGTGCGGGTGCTAAAAAGAGCAGCATCGGCATGCTTTTCACGTCGTTTGGTAGAAATCCACGCGCGCGTTCTGCCAAAAGCACCATTTGCATGCATATCGTGTGGTTTTGCAGAAAACTGCGTCCGCGTCTACCAAAAGATGCATGTGCATGCTTAAAACGCGTTTTGGCACAAATCCATGTGAGGGTGCTTTTTTAAAAAGATCAGCATCGGCATGCTTTTCACGTCGTTTGGTAGAAATCCACGTGCGCGTTCTGCCAAAAGCGCCATTTGCATGCATATCGTGTGGTTTTGCAGAAAACTGCGTCCGCGTCTACCAAAAGATGCATGTGCATGCTTAAAACGCGTTTTGGCACAAATCCATGTGCGGGTGCTAAAAAGAGCAGCATCGGCATGCTTTTTACGTCGTTTGGTGGAAATCCACGTGCGCGTTCTGCCAAAAGCACCACTTGCATGCATATCGTGTGGTTTTGCCGAAAACTGCGTCCGCGTCTACCAAAAGATGCATGTGCATGCTTAAAACGCGTTTTGGCACAAATCCATGTGCGGGTGCTAAAAAGAGCAGCATCGGCATGCTTTTCACGTCGTTTGGTAGAAATCCACGTGCGCGTTCTGCCAAAAGCACCATTTGCATGCATATCGTGCGGTTTTGCAGAAAACTGCGTCCGCGTCTACCAAAAGATGCATCTGCATGCTTAAAACGCGTTTTGGCACAAATCCATGTGCGGGTGCTAAAAAGAGCAGCATCGGCATGCTTTTCACGTCGTTTGGTAGAAATCCACGCGCGCGTTCTGCCAAAAGCACCATTTGCATGCATATCGTGTGGTTTTGCAGAAAAGTGCGTCCGCGTCTACCAAAAGATGCATGTGCATGCTTAAAACGCGTTTTAGCACAAAATCCCTGTGCCGGGGCTAAAAAGAGCAGCATCGGCAGGGTTTTCACGTCGTTTGGTAGAAATCCACGTGCGCGTTCTGCCAAAAGCACCATTTGCATGCATATCGCGTGGTTTTGCAGAAAACTGCGTCCGCGTCTACCAAAAGATGCATGTGCATGCTTAAAACGCGTTTTAGCACAAATCCATGTGCCGGTGCTAAAAAGAGCAGCATCGGCATGCTTTTCACGTCGTTTGGTAGAAATCCACGCGCGCGTTCTGCCAAAAGCACCATTTGCATGCATATCGTGTGGTTTTGCCGAAAACTGCGTCCGCGTCTACCAAAAGATGCATGTGCATGCTTAAACGCGTTTTGGCACAAATCCATGTGCGGGTGCTAAAAAGAGCAGCATCGGCATGCTTTTCACGTCGTTTGGTAGAAATCCACGTGCGCGTTCTGCCAAAAGCACCATTTGCATGCATATCGTGCGGTTTTGCAGAAAACTGCGTCCGCGTCTACCAAAAGATGCATGTGCATGCTTAAAACGCGTTTTGGCACAAATCCATGTGCGGGTGCTAAAAAGAGAAGCATCGGCATGCTTTTCACGTCGTTTGGTAGAAATCCACGTGCGCGTTCTGCCAAAAGCACCATTTGCATGCATATCGTGTGGTTTTGCAGAAAACAGCGTCCGCGTCTACCAAAAGATGCATGTGCATGCTTAAAACGCGTTTTGGCACAAATCCATGTGCGGGTGCTAAAAAAAGCAGCATCGGCATGCTTTTCACGTCGTTTGGTAGAAATCTACGTGCGCGTTCTGCCAAAAGCACCATTTGCATGTATATCGTGTGGTTTTGCAGAAAACTGCGTCCGCGTCTACCAAAAGATGCATGTGCATGCTTAAAACGCGTTTTGGCACAAATCCATGTGCGGGTGCTAAAAAGAGCAGCATCGGCGTGCTTTTCACGTCGTTTGGTAGAAATCCACGTGCGCGTTCTGCCAAAAGCGCCATTTGCATGCATATCGTGTGGTTTTGCAGAAAACTGCGTCGGCGTCTACCAAAAGATGCATGTGCATGCTTAAAACGCGTTTTGGCACAAATCCATGTGCGGGTGCTAAAAAGAGCAGCATCGGCATGCTTTTCACGTCGTTTGGTAGAAATCCACGTGCGCGTTCTGCCAAAAGCACCATTTGCATGCATATCGTGTGGTTTTGCAGAAAACTGCGTCCGCGTCTACCAAAAGATGCATGTGCATGCTTAAAACGCGTTTTGGCACAAATCCATGTGCGGGTGCTAAAAAGAGCAGCATCGGCATGCTTTTCACGTCGTTTGGTAGAAATCCACGTGCGCGTTCTGCCAAAAGCACCAATTGCATGCATATCGTGTGGTTTTGCAGAAAACTGCGTCCGCGTCTACCAAAAGATGCATGTGCATGCTTAAAACGCGTTTTGGCACAAATCCATGTGCGGGTGCTAAAAAGAGCAGCATCGGCATGCTTTTCACGTCGTTTGGTAGAAATCCACGTGCGCGTTCTGCCAAAAGCACCATTTGCATGCATATCGTGTGGTTTTGCAGAAAACTGCGTCCGCGTCTACCAAAAGATGCATGTGCATGCTTAACACGCGTTTTGGCACAAATCCATGTGCCGGTGCTAAAGAGAGCAGCATCGGCAGGCTTTTCACGTCGTTTGGTAGAAATCCACGTGCGCGTTCTGCCAAAAGCACCATTTGCATGCATATCGTGTGGTTTTGCAGAAATCTGCGTCCGCGTCTACCAAAAGATGCATGTGCATGCTTAACACGCGTTTTGGCACAAATCCATGTGCGGGTGCTAAAAAGAGCAGCATCGGTATGCTTTTCACGTCGTTTGGTAGAAATCCACGCGCGCGTTCTGCCAAAAGCACCATTTGCGTGCATATCGTGTGGTTTTGCAGAAAACTGCGTCCGCGTCTACCAAAAGATGCATGTGCATGCTTAAAACGCGTTTTGGCACAAATCCATGTGAGGGTGCTAAAAAGATCAGCATCGGCATGCTTTTCACGTCGTTTGGTAGAAATCCACGTGCGCGTTCTGCCAAAAGCGCCATTTGCATGCATATCGTGTGGTTTTGCAGAAAACTGCGTCCGCGTCTACCAAAAGATGCATGTGCATGCTTAAAACGCGTTTTAGCACAAATCCATGTGCCGGTGCTAAAAAGAGCAGCATCGGCATGCTTTTCACGTCGTTTGGTAGAAATCTACGTGCGCGTTCTGCCAAAAGCGCCATTTGCATGCACATCGTGTGGTTTTGCAGAAAACTGCGTCCGCGTCTACCAAAAGATGCATGTGCATGCTTAAAACGCGTTTTAGCACAAATCCATGTGCCGGTGCTAAAAAGAGCAGCATCGGCATGCTTTTCACGTCGTTTCGTAGAAATCCACGTGCGCGTTCTGCCAAAAGCACCATTTGCATGCATATCGTGCGGTTTTGCAGAAAACTGCGTCCGCGTCTACCAAAAGATGCATGTGCATGCTTAAAACGCGTTTTGGCACAAATCCATGTGCCGGTGCTAAAAAGAGCAGCATCGGCATGCTTTTCACGTCGTTGCATGCTTTTCACGTCGTTTGGTAGAAATCCACGTGCGCGTTCTGCCAAAGCACCATTTGCATGCATATCGTGTGGTTTTGCAGAAAACTGCGTCCGCGTCTACCAAAAGATGCATGTGCATGCTTAAAACGCGTTTGGCACAAATCCATGAGCGGGTGCTAAAAAGAGCAGCATCGGCATGCTTTTCTCGTCGTTTGGTAGAAATCCACGTGCGCGTTCTGCCAAAAGCACCATTTGCATGCATATCGTGTGGTTTTGCAGAAAACTGCGTCCGCGTCTACCAAAAGATGAATGTGCATGCTTAAAACGCGTTTTGGCACAAATCCATGTGCGGGTGCTAAAAAGAGCAGCATCGGCATGCTTTTCACGTCGTTTGGTAGAAATCCACGTGCGCGTTCTGCCAAAAGCACCATTTGCATGCATATCGTGTGGTTTTGCAGAAAACTGCGTCCGCGTCTACCAAAAGATGCATGTGCATGCTTAAAACGCGTTTTGGCACAAATCCATGTGCGGGTGCTAAAAAGAGCAGCATCGGCATGCTTTTCACGTCGTTTGTAGAAATCCACGTGCGCGTTCTGCCAAAAGCACCATTTGCATGCATATCGTGTGGTTTTGCAGAAAACTGCGTCCGCGTCTACCAAAAGATGCATGTGCATGCTTAAAATGCGTTTTGGCACAAAACAATGTGCGGGTGCTAAAAAGAGCAGCATCGGCATGCTTTTCACGTCGTTTGTAGAAATCCACGTGCGCGCTCTGCAAAAGCACCATTTGCATGCATATCGTGTGGTTTTGCAGAAACTGCGTCCGCGTCTACCAAAAGATGCATGTGCATGCTTAAAACGCGTTTTGGCACAAATCTATGTGCGGGTGCTAAAAAGAGCAGCATCGGCATGCTTTTCACGTCGTTTGGTAGAAATCCACGTGCGCGTTCTGCCAAAAGCACCATTTGGATGCATATCGTGTGGTTTCGCAGAAAACTGCGTCCGCGTCTACCAAAAGATGCATGTGCATGCTTAAACGCGTTTTGGCACAAAACAATGTGCGGGTGCTAAAAAGAGCAGCATCGGCATGCTTTTCGCGTCGTTTGGTAGAAATCCACGTGCGCGTTCTGCCAAAAGCACCATTTGCATGCATATCGTGTGGTTTTGCAGAAACTGCGTCCGCGTCTACCAAAGATGCATGTGCATGCTTAAAACGCGTTTTGGCACAAATCCATGTGCGGGTACTAAAAAGAGCAGCATCGGCATGCTTTACACGTCGTTTGGTAGAAATCTACGTGCGCGTTCTGCCAAAAGCACCATTTGCATGCATATCGTGTGGTTTTGCAGAAAACTGCGTCCGCGTCTACCAAAAGATGCATGTGCATGCTTAAAACGCGTTTTGGCACAAATCCATGTGCGGGTGCTAAAAAGAGCAGCATCGGCATGCTTTTCACGTCGTATGGTAGAAATCCACGTGCGCGTTCTGCCAAAAGCACCATTTGCATGCATATCGTGTGGTTTTGCAGAAAACTGCGTCCGCGTCTACCAAAGATGCATGTGCATGCTTAAACGCTTTTTGGCACAAAACAATGTGCGGGTGCTAAAAAGAGCAGCATCGGCATGCTTTTCACGTCGTTTGGTAGAAATCCACGTGCGCGTTCTGCCAAAAGCACCATTTGCATGCATATCGTGTGGTTTTGCAGAAACTGCGTCCGCGCCTACCAAAAGATGCATGTGCATGCTTAGAACGCGTTTTGGCACAAATCTATGTGCGGGTGCTAAAAAGAGCAGCATCGGCATGCTTTTCACGTCGTTTGGTATAAATCCACGTGCGCGTTCTGCCAAAAGCACCATTTGCATGCATATCGTGTGGTTTTGCAGAAAACTGCGTCCGCGTCTACCAAAAGATGCATGTGCATGCTTAAAACGCGTTTTGGCACAAATCTATGTGCGGGTGCTAAAAAGAGCAGCATCGGCATGCTTTTCACGTCGTTGGTAGAAATCCACGTGCGCGTTCTGCCAAAAGCACCATTTGGATGCATATCGTGTGGTTTTGCAGAAAACTGCGTCCGCGTCTACCAAAAGATGCATGTGCATGCTTAAAACGCGTTTTGGCACAAATCCATGTGCGGGTGCTAAAAAGAGCAGCATCGGCATGCTTTTCACGTCGTTTGGTAGAAATCCACGTGCGCGTTCTGCCAAAAGCACCATTTGCATGCATATCGTGTGGTTTTGCAGAAAACTGCGTCCGCGTCTACCAAAAGATGCATGTGCATGCTTAAAACGCGTTTTGGCACAAATCCATGTGCGGGTGCTAAAAAGAGCAGCATCGGCATGCTTTTGACGTCGTTTGGTAGAAATCCACGTGCGCGTTCTGCCAAAAGCACCATTTGCATGCATATCGTGTGGTTTTGCAGAAAACTGCGTCCGCGTCTACCAAAAGATGCATGTGCATGCTTAAAACGCGTTTTGGCACAAATCTATGTGCGGGTGCTAAAAAGAGCAGCATCGGCATGCTTTTCACGTCGTTTGGTAGAAATCCACGTTGCCGTTCTGCCAAAAGCACCATTTGCATGCATATCGTGTGGTTTTGCAGAAAACTGCGTCCGCGTCTACCAAAAGATGCATGTGCATGCTTAAAACGCGTTTTGGCACAAATCCATGTGCGGGTGCTAAAAAGAGCAGCATCGGCATGCTTTTCACGTCGTTTGGTAGAAATCCACGTGCGCGTTCTGCCAAAAGCACCATTTGCATGCATATCGTGTGGTTTTGCAGAAAACTGCGTCCGCGTCTACCAAACGATGCATGTGCATGCTTAAAACGCGTTTTGGCACAAATCCATGTGCGGGTGCTAAAAAGAGCAGCATCGGCATGCTTTTCACGTCGTTTGGTAGAAATCCACGTGCGCGTTCTGCCAAAAGCACCATTTGCATGCATATCGTGTGGTTTTGCAGAAAACTGCGTCCGCGTCTACCAAGAGATGCATGTGCATGCTTAAACGCGTTTTGGCACAAATCCATGTGCGGGTGCTAAAAGAGCAGCATCGGCATGCTTTTCACGTCGTTTGGTAGAAATCCACGTGCGCGTTCTGCCAAAAGCACCATTTGCATGCATATCGTGTGGTTTTGCAGAAAACTGCGTCCGCGTCTACCAAAAGATGAATGTGCATGCTTAAAACGCGTTTTGGCACAAATCCATGTGCGGGTGCTAAAAAGAGCAGCATCGGCATGCTTTTCACGTCGTTTGGTAGAAATCCACGTGCGCGTTCTGCCAAAAGCACCATTTGCATGCATATCGTGTGGTTTTGCAGAAAACTGCGTCCGCGTCTACCAAAAGATGCATGTGCATGCTTAAAACGCGTTTTGGCACAAATCCATGTGCGGGTGCTAAAAAGAGCAGCATCGGCATGCTTTTCACGTCGTTTGGTAGAAATCCACGTGCGCGTTCTGCCAAAAGCACCATTTGCATGCATATCGTGTGGTTTTGCAGAAAACTGCGTCCGCGTCTACCAAACGATGCATGTGCATGCTTAAAACGCGTTTTGGCACAAATCCATGTGCGGGTGCTAAAAAGAGCAGCATCGGCATGCTTTTCACGTCGTTTGGTAGAAATCCACGTGCGCGTTCTGCCAAAAGCATCATTTGCATGCATATCGTGTGGTTTTGCAGAAAACTGCGTCCGCGTCTACCAAAAGATGCATGTGCATGCTTAAAACGCGTTTTGGCACAAATCCATGTGCGGGTGCTAAAAAGAGCAGCATCGGCATGCTTTTCACGTCGTTTGGTAGAAATCCACGTGCGCGTTCTGCCAAAAGCACCATTTGCATGCATATCGTGTGGTTTTGCAGAAAACTGCGTCCGCGTCTACCAAAAGATGAATGTGCATGCTTAAAACGCGTTTTGGCACAAATCCATGTGCGGGTGCTAAAAAGAGCAGCATCGGCATGCTTTTCACGTCGTTTGGTAGAACTCCACGTGCGCGTTCTGCCAAAAGCACCATTTGCATGCATATCGTGTGGTTTTGCAGAAAACTGCGTCCGCGTCTACCAAAAGATGCATGTGCATGCTTAAAACGCGTTTTGGCACAAATCTATGTGCGGGTGCTAAAAAGAGCAGCATCGGCATGCTTTTCACGTCGTTTGGTAGAAATCCACGTGCGCGTTCTGCCAAAAGCACCATTTGGATGCATATCGTGTGGTTTTGCAGAAAACTGCGTCCGCGTCTACCAAAAGATGCATGTGCATGCTTAAAACGCGTTTTCGCACAAATCCATGTGCGGGTGCTAAAAAGAGCAGCATCGGCATGCTTTTCACGTTGTTTGGTTGAAATCCACGTGCGCGTTCTGCCAAAAGCACCATTTGCATGCATATCGTGTGGTTTTGCAGAAAACTGCGTCCGCGTCTACCAAAAGATGCATGTGCATGCTTAAAACGCGTTTTGGCACAAATCCATGTGCGGGTGCTAAAAAGAGCAGCATCGGCATGCTTTTCACGTCGTTTGGTAGAAATCCACGGGCGCGTTCTGCCAAAAGCACCATTTGCATGCATATCGTGTGGTTTTGCAGAAAACTGCGTCCGCGTCTACCAAAAGATGCATGTGCATGCTTAAAATGCGTTTTGGCACAAATCCATGTGCGGGTGCTAAAAAGAGCAGCATCGGCATGCTTTTCACGTCGTTTGGTAGAAATCCACGTGCGCGTTCTGCCAAAAGCACCATTTGCATGCATATCGTGTGGTTTTGCAGAAAACTGCGTCCGCGTCTACCAAAAGATGCATGTGCATGCTTAAAACGCGTTTTGGCACAAATCTATGTGCGGGTGCTAAAAAGAGCAGCATCGGCATGCTTTTCACGTCGTTTGGTAGAAATCCACGTGCGCGTTCTGCCAAAAGCACCATTTGGATGCATATCGTGTGGTTTTGCAGAAAACTGCGTGCGCGTCTACCAAAAGATGCATGTGCATGCTTAAAATGCGTTTTGGCACAAATCCATGTGCGGGTGCTAAAAAGAGCAGCATCGGCATGCTTTTCACGTCGTTTGGTAGAAACCCACGTGCGCGTTCTGCCAAAAGCACCATTTGCATGCATATCGTGTGGTTTTGCAGAAAACTGCGTCCGCGTCCACCAAAAGATGCATGTGCATGCTTAAAACGCGTTTTGGCACAAATCCATGTGCGGGTGCTAAAAAGAGCAGCATCGGCATGCTTTTCACGTCGTTTGGTTGAAATCCACGTGCGCGTTCTGCCAAAAGCACCATTTGCATGCATATCGTGTGGTTTTGCAGAAAACTGCGTCCGCGTCTACCAAACGATGAATGTGCATGCTTAAAACGCGTTTTGGCACAAATCCATGTGCGGGTGCTAAAAAGAGCAGCATCGGCATGCTTTTCACGTCGTTTGGTAGAAATCCACGTGCGCGTTCTGCCAAAAGCACGATTTGCATGCATATCGTGTGGTTTTGCAGAAAACTGCGTCCGCGTCTACCAAAAGATGAATGTGCATGCTTAAAACGCGTTTTGGCACAAATCCATGTGCGGGTGCTAAAAAGAGCAGCATCGGCATGCTTTTCACGTCGTTTGGTAGAAATCCACGTGCGCGTTCTGCCAAAAGCACCATTTGCATGCATATCGTGTGGTTTTGCAGAAAACTGCGTCCGCGTCTACCAAACGATGCATGTGCATGCTTAAAACGCGTTTTGGCACAAATCCATGTGCGGGTGCTAAAAAGAGCAGCATCGGCATGCTTTTCACGTCGTTTGGTAGAAATCCACGTGCGCGTTCTGCCAAAAGCACCATTTGCATGCATATCGTGTGGTTTTGCAGAAAACTGCGTCCGCGTCTACCAAATGATGCATGTGCATGCTTAAAACGCGTTTTGGCACAAATCCATGTGCGGGTGCTAAAAAGAGCAGCATCGGCATGCTTTTCACGTCGTTTGGTAGAAATCCACGTGCGCGTTCTGCCAAAAGCACCATTTGCATGCATATCGTGTGGTTTTGCAGAAAACTGCGTCCGCGTCTACCAAAAGATGAATGTGCATGCTTAAAACGCGTTTTGGCACAAATCCATGTGCGGGTGCTAAAAAGAGCAGCATCGGCATGCTTTTCACGTCGCTTGGTAGAAATCCACGTGCGCGTTCTGCCAAAAGCACCATTTGCATGCATATCGTTGTGGTTTTGCAGAAAACTGCGTCCGCGTCTACCAAAAGATGCATGTGCATGCTTAAAACGCGTTTAGGCACAAATCTATGTGCGGGTGCTAAAAAGAGCAGCATCGGCATGCTTTTCACGTCGTTTGGTAGAAATCCACGTGCGCGTTCTGCCAAAAGCACCATTTGGATGCATATCGTGTGGTTTTGCAGAAAACTGCGTCCGCGTCTACCAAAAGATGCATGTGCATGCTTAAAACGCGTTTTGGCACAAAACAATGTGCGGGTGCTAAAAAGAGCAGCATCGGCATGCTTTTCACGTCGTTTGGTAGAAATCCACGTGCGCGTTCTGCCAAAAGCACCATTTGCATGCATATCGTGTGGTTTTGCAGAAAACTGCGTCCGCGTCTACCAAAAGATGCATGTGCATGCTTAAAACGCGTTTTCGCACAAATCCATGTGCGGGTGCTAAAAAGAGCAGCATCGGCATGCTTTTCACGTTGTTTGGTAGAAATCCACGTGCGCGTTCTGCCAAAAGCACCATTTGCATGCATATCGTGTGGTTTTGCAGAAAACTGCGTCCGCGTCTACCAAAAGATGCATGTGCATGCTTAAAACGCGTTTTGGCACAAATCCATGTGCGGGTGCTAAAAAGAGCAGCATCGGCATGCTTTTCACGTCGTTTGGTAGAAATCCACGTGCGCGTTCTGCCAAAAGCACCATTTGCATGCATATCGTGTGGTTTTGCAGAAAACTGCGTCCGCGTCTACCAAAAGATGCATGTGCATGCTTAAAATGCGTTTTGGCACAAATCCATGTGCGGGTGCTAAAAAGAGCAGCATCGGCATGCTTTTCACGTCGTTTGGTAGAAATCCACGTGCGCGTTCTGCCAAAAGCACCATTTGCATGCATATCGTGTGGTTTTGCAGAAAACTGCGTCCGCGTCTACCAAAAGATGCATGTGCATGCTTAAAACGCGTTTTGGCACAAATCTATGTGCGGGTGCTAAAAAGAGCAGCATCGGCATGCTTTTCATGTCGTTTGGTAGAAATCCACGTGCGCGTTCTGCCAAAGCACCATTTGGATGCATATCGTGTGGTTTTGCAGAAAACTGCGTCCGCGTCTACCAAAAGATGCATGTGCATGCTTAAAATGCGTTTTGGCACAAATCCATGTGCGGGTGCTAAAAAGAGCAGCATCGGCATGCTTTTCACGTCGTTTGGTAGAAATCCACGTGCGCGTTCTGCCAAAAGCACCATTTGCATGCATATCGTGTGGTTTTGCAGAAAACTGCGTCCGCGTCTACCAAAAGATGCATGTGCATGCTTAAAACGCGTTTTCGCACAAATCCATGTGCGGGTGCTAAAAAGAGCAGCATCGGCATGCTTTTCACGTCGTTTGGTAGAAATCCACGTGCGCGTTCTTCCAAAAGCACCATTTGCATGCATATCGTGTGGTTTTGCAGAAAACTGCGTCCGCGTCTACCAAACGATGAATGTGCATGCTTAAAACGCGTTTTGGCACAAATCCATGTGCGGGTGCTAAAAAGAGCAGCATCGGCATGCTTTTCACGTCGTTTGGTAGAAATCCACGTGCGCGTTCTGCCAAAAGCACCATTTGCATGCATATCGTGTGGTTTTGCAGAAAACTGCGTCCGCGTCTACCAAAAGATGCATGTGCATGCTTAAAACGCGTTTTGGCACAAATCCACGTGCGGGTGCTAAAAAGAGCAGCATCGGCATGCTTTTCACGTCGTTTGGTAGAAATCCACGTGCGCGTTCTGCCAAAAGCACCATTTGCATGCATATCGTGTGGTTTTGCAGAAAACTGCGTCCGCGTCTACCAAACGATGCATGTGCATGCTTAAAACGCGTTTTGGCACAAATCCATGTGCGGGTGCTAAAAAGAGCAGCATCGGCATGCTTTTCACGTCGTTTGGTAGAAATCCACGTGCGCGTTCTGCCAAAAGCACCATTTGCATGCATATCGTGTGGTTTTGCAGAAAACTGCGTCCACGTCTACCAAAAGATGCATGTGCATGCTTAAAACGCGTTTTGGCACAAATCCATGTGCGGGTGCTAAAAAGAGCAGCATCGGCATGCTTTTCACGTCGTTTGGTAGAAATCCACGTGCGCGTTCTGCAAAAAGCACCATTTGCATGCATATCGTGTGGTTTTGCAGAAAACTGCGTCCGCGTCTACCAAAAGATGAATGTGCATGCTTAAAACGCGTTTTGGCACAAATCCATGTGCGGGTGCTAAAAAGAGCAGCATCGGCATGCTTTTCACGTCGTTTGGTAGAAATCCATGTGCGCGTTCTGCCAAAAGCACCATTTGCATGCATATCGTGTGGTTTTGCAGAAAACTGCGTCCGCGTCTACCAAAAGATGCATGTGCATGCTTAAAACGCGTTTTGGCACAAATCCATGTGCGGGTGCTAAAAAGAGCAGCATCGGCATGCTTTTCACGTCGTTTGGTAGAAATCCACGTGCGCGTTCTGCCAAAAGCACCATTTGCATGCATATCGTGCTGTTTTGCAGAAAACTGCGTCCGCGTCTACCAAACGATGCATGTGCATGCTTAAAACGCGTTTTGGCAGAAATCCATGTGCGGGTGCTAAAAAGAGCAGCATCGGCATGCTTTTCACGTCGTTTGCTAGAAATCCACGTGCGCGTTCTGCCAAAAGCACCATTTGCATGCATATCGTGTGGTTTTGCAGAAAACTGCGTCCGCGTCTACCAAAAGATGCATGTGCATGCTTAAAACGCGTTTTGGCACAAATCCATGTGCGGGTGCTAAAAAGAGCAGCATCGGCATGCTTTTCACGTCGTTTGGTAGAAATCCACGTGCGCGTTCTGCCAAAAGCACCATTTGCATGCATATCGTGTGGTTTTGCAGAAAACTGCGTCCGCGTCTACCAAAAGATGCATGTGCATGCTTAAAACGCGTTTTGGCACAAATCTATGTGCGGGTGCTAAAAAGAGCAGCATCGGAATGCTTTTCATGTCGTTTGGTAGAAATCCACGTGCGCGTTCTGCCAAAAGCACCATTTGGATGCATATCGTGTGGTTTTGCAGAAAACTGCGTCCGCGTCTACCAAAAGATGCATGTGCATGCTTAAAATGCGTTTTGGCACAAATCCATGTGCGGGTGCTAAAAAGAGCAGCATCGGCATGCTTTTCACGTCGTTTGGTAGAAATCCACGTGCGCGTTCCGCCAAAAGCACCATTTGCATGCATATCGTGTGGTTTTGCAGAAAACTGCGTCCGCGTCCACCAAAAGATGCATGTGCAGGCTTAAAACGCGTTTTGGCACAAATCCATGTGCGGGTGCTAAAAAGAGCAGCATCGGCATGCTTTTCACGTCGTTTGGTAGAAATCCACGTGCGCGTTCTGCCAAAAGCACCATTTGCATGCATATCGTGTGGTTTTGCAGAAAACTGCGTCCGCGTCTACCAAACGATGAATGTGCATGCTTAAAACGCGTTTTGGCACAAATCCATGTGCGGGTGCTAAAAAGAGCAGCATCGGCATGCTTTTCACGTTGTTTGGTAGAAATCCACGTGCGCGTTCTGCCAAAAGCACCATTTGCATGCATATCGTGTGGTTTTGCAGAAAACTGCGTCCGCGTCTACCAAAAGATGCATGTGCATGCTTAAAACGCGTTTTGGCACAAATCCACGTGCGGGTGCTAAAAAGAGCAGCATCGGCATGCTTTTCACGTCGTTTGGTAGAAATCCACGTGCGCGTTCTGCCAAAAGCACCATTTGCATGCATATCGTGTGGTTTTGCAGAAAACTGCGTCCGCGTCTACCAAACGATGCATGTGCATGCTTAAAACGCGTTTTGGCACAAATCCATGTGCGGGTGCTAAAAAGAGCAGCATCGGCATGCTTTTCACGTCGTTTGGTAGAAATCCACGTGCGCGTTCTGCCAAAAGCACCATTTGCATGCATATCGTGTGGTTTTGCAGAAAACTGCGTCCGCGTCTACCAAAAGATGCATGTGCATGCTTAAAACGCGTTTTGGCACAAATCCATGTGCGGGTGCTAAAAAGAGCAGCATCGGCATGCTTTTCACGTCGTTTGGTAGAAATCCACGTGCGCGTTCTGCAAAAAGCACCATTTGCATGCATATCGTGTGGTTTTGCAGAAAACTGCGTCCGCGTCTACGAAAAGATGAATGTGCATGCTTAAAACGCGTTTTGGCATAAATCCATGTGCGGGTGCTAAAAAGAGCATCATCGGCATGCTTTTCACGTCGTTTGGTAGAAATCCATGTGCGCGTTCTGCCAAAAGCACCATTTGCATGCATATCGTGTGGTTTTGCAGAAAACTGCGTCCGCGTCTACCAAAAGATGCATGTGCATGCTTAAAACGCGTTTTGGCACAAATCCATGTGCGGGTGCTAAAATGAGCAGCATCGGCATGCTTTTCACGTCGTTTGGTAGAAATCCACGTGCGCGTTCTGCCAAAAGCACCATTTGCATGCATATCGTGTGGTTTTGCAGAAAACTGCGTCCGCGTCTACCAAAAGATGCATGTGCATGCTTAAAACGCGTTTTGGCACAAATCCATGTGCGGGTGCTAAAAAGAGCAGCATCGGCATGCTTTTCACGTCGTTTGCTAGAAATCCACATGCGCGTTCTGCCAAAAGCACCATTTGCATGCATATCGTGTGGTTTTGCAGAAAACTGCGTCCGCGTCTACCAAAAGATGCATGTGCATGCTTAAAACGCGTTTTGGCACAAATCCATGTGCGGGTGCTAAAAAGAGCAGCATCGGCATGCTTTTCACGTCGTTTGGTAGAAATCCACGTGCGCGTTCTGCCAAAAGCACCATTTGCATGCATATCGTGCTGTTTTGCAGAAAACTGCGTCCGCGTCTACCAAACGATGCATGTGCATGCTTAAAACGCGTTTTGGCACAAATCCATGTGCGGGTGCTAAAAAGAGCAGCATCGGCATGCTTTTCACGTCGTTTGGTAGAAATCCACGTGCGCGTTCTGCCAAAAGCACCATTTGCATGCATATCGTGTCGTTTTGCAGAAAACTGCGTCCGCGTCTACCAAAAGATGCATGTGCATGCTTAAAACGCGTTTTGGCACAAATCCATGTGCGGGTGCTAAAAAGAGCAGCATCGGCATGCTTTTCACGTCGTTTGGTAGAAATCCACGTGCGCGTTCTGCCAAAAGCACCATTTGCATGCATATCGTGTGGTTTTGCAGAAAACTGCGTCCGCGTCTACCAGAAGATGCATGTGCATGCTTAAAACGCGTTTTGGCACAAATCCATGTGCGGGTGCTAAAAAGAGCAGCATCGGCATGCTTTTCACGTCGTTTGGTAGAAATCCATGTGTGCGTTCTGCAAAAAGCACCATTTGCATGCATATCGTGTGGTTTTGCAGAAAACTGCGTCCGCGTCTACCAAAAGATGAATATCCATGCTTAAAACGCGTTTTGGCACAAATCCATGTGCGGGTGCTAAAAAGAGCAGCATCGGCATGCTTTTCACGTCGTTTGGTAGAAATCCATGTGCGCGTTCTGCCAAAAGCACCATTTGCATGCATATCGTGTGGTTTTGCAGAAAACTGCGCCCGCGTCTACCAAAAGATGCATGTGCATGCTTAAAACGCGTTTTGGCACAAATCCATGTGCGGGTGCTAAAAAGAGCAGCATCGGCATGCTTTTCACGTCGTTTGGTAGAAATCCACGTGCGCGTTCTGCCAAAAGCACCATTTGCATGCATATCGTGTGGTTTTGCAGAAAACTGCGTCCGCGTCTACCAAAAGATGCATGTGCATGCTTAAAACGCGTTTTGGCACAAATCCATGTGCGGGTGCTAAAAAGAGCAGCATCGGCATGCTTTTCACGTCGTTTGCTAGAAATCCACGTGCGCGTTCTGCCAAAAGCACCATTTGCATGCATATCGTGTGGTTTTGCAGAAAACTGCGTCCGCGTCTACCAAAAGATGCATGTGCATGCTTAAAACGCGTTTTGGCACAAATCCATGTGCGGGTGCTAAAAAGAGCAGCATCGGCATGCTTTTCACGTCGTTTGGTAGAAATCCACGTGCGCGTTCTGCCAAAAGCACCATTTGCATGCATATCGTGTGGTTTTGCAGAAAACTGCGTCCGCGTCTACCAAACGATGCATGTGCATGCTTAAAACGCGTTTTGGCACAAATCCATGTGCGGGTGCTAAAAAGAGCAGCATCGGCATGCTTTTCACGTCGTTTGGTAGAAATCCACGTGCGCGTTCTGCCAAAAGCACCATTTGCATGCATATCGTGTGGTTTTGCAGAAAACTGCGTCCGCGTCTACCAAAGATGCATGTGCATGCTTAAAACGCGTTTTGGCACAAATCCATGTGCGGGTGCTAAAAAGAGCAGCATCGGCATGCTTTTCACGTCGTTTGGTAGAAATCCACGTGCGCGTTCTGCCAAAAGCACCATTTGCATGCATATCGTGTGGTTTTGCAGAAAACTGCGTCTGCGTCTACCAAAAGATGAATGTGCATGCTTAAAACGCGTTTTGGCACAAATCCATGTGCGGGTGCTAAAAATAGCAGCATCGGCATGCTTTTCACGTCGTTTGGTAGAAATCCATGTGCGCGTTATGCCAAAAGCACCATTTGCATGCATATCGTGTGGTTTTGCAGAAAACTGCGTCCGCGTCTATCAAAAGATGCATGTGCATGCTTAAAACGCGTTTTGGCACAAATCCATGTGCGGGTGCTAAAAAGAGCAGCATCGGCATGCTTTTCACGTCGTTTGGTAGAAATCCACGTGCGCGTTCTGCCAAAAGCACCATTTACATGCATATTGTGTGGTTTTGCAGAAAACTGCGTCCGCGTCTACCAAAAGATGCATGTGCATGCTTAAAACGCGTTTTGGCACAAATCCATGTGCGGGTGCTAAAAAGAGCAGCATCGGCATGCTTTTCACGTCGTTTGGTAGAAATCCACGTGCGCGTTCTGCCAAAAGCACCATTCGCATGCATATCGTGTGGTTTTGCAGAAAACTGCGTCCGCGTCTACCAAAAGATGCATGTGCATGCTTAAAACGCGTTTTGGCACAAATCCATGTGCGGGTGCTAAAAAGAGCAGCATCTTTTCATGTCGTTTGGTAGAAATCCACGTGCGCGTTCTGCCAAAAGCACCATTTGCATGCATATCGTGTGGTTTTGCAGAAAACTGCGTCCGCGTCTACCAAAAGATGCATGTGCATGCTTAAAACGCGTTTTGGCACAAATCCATGTGCGGGTGCTAAAAAGAGCAGCATCGGCATGCTTTTCACGTCGTTTGGTAGAAATCCACGTGCGCGTTCTGATAAAAGCACCATTTGCATGCATATCGTGTGGTTTTGCCGAAAACTGCGTCCGCGTCTCCGAAAAGATGCATGTGCATGCTTAAAACGCGTTTTGGCACAAAGCAATGTGCGGGTGCTAAAAAGAGCAGCATCTTTTCACGTCGTTTGGTAGAAATCCACGTGCGCGTTCTGCGAAAAGCACCATTTGCATGCATATCGTGTGGTTTTGCAGAAAACTGCGTCCGCGTCTACCAAAAGATGCATGTGCATGCTTAAAACGCGTTTTGGCACAAATCCATGTGCGGGTGCTAAAAAGAGCAGCATCGGCATGCTTTTCACGTCGTTTGGTAGAAATCCACGTGCGCGTTCTGCTAAAAGCACCATTTGCATGCATATCGTGTGGTTTTGCAGAAAACTGCGTCCGCGTCTACCAAAAGATGCATGTGCATGCTTAAAACGCGTTTTGGCACAAATCCATGTGCGGGTGCTAAAAAGAGCAGCATCTTTTCACGTCGTTTGGTAGAAATCCACGTGCACGATCTGCCAAAAGCACCATTTGCATGCATATCGTGTGGTTTTGCAGTAAACTGCGTCCGCGTCTACCAAAAGATGCATGTGCATGCTTAAAACGCGTTTTGGCACAAATCCATGTGCGGGTGCTAAAAAGAGCAGCATCTTTTCACGTCGTTTGGTAGAAATCCACGTGCGCGTTCTGCCAAAAGCACCATTTGCATGCATATCGTGTGGTTTTGCAGAAAACTGCGTCCGCGTCTACCAAAAGATGCATGTGCATGCTTAAAACGCGTTTTGGCACAACTCCATGTGCGGGTGCTAAAAAGAGCAGCATCGGCATGCTTTTCACGTCGTTTGGTAGAAATCCACGTGCGCGTTCTGCCAAAAGCACCATTTGCATGCATATCGTGTGGTTTTGCAGAAAACTGCGTCCGCGTCTACCAAAAGATGCATGTGCATGCTTAAAACGCGTTTTGGCACAAATCCATGTGCGGGTGCTAAAAAGAGCAGCATCGGCATGCTTTTCACGTCGTTTGGTAGAAATCCATGTGCGCGTTCTGCAAAAAGCACCATTTGCATGCATATCGTGTGGTTTTGCAGAAAACTGCGTCCGCGTCTACCAAAAGATGAATGTGCATGCTTAAAACGCGTTTTGGCACAAATCCATGTGCGGGTGCTAAAAAGAGCAGCATCGGCATGCTTTTCACGTCGTTTGGTAGAAATCCATGTGCGCGTTCTGCCAAAAGCACCATTTGCATGCATATCGTGTGGTTTTGCAGAAAACTGCGTCCGCGTCTACCAAAAGATGCATGTGCATGCTTAAAACGCGTTTTGGCACAAATCCATGTGCGGGTGCTAAAAAGAGCAGCATCGGCATGCTTTTCACGTCGTTTGGTAGAAATCCACGTGCGCGTTCTGCCAAAAGCACCATTTGCATGCATATCGTGTGGTTTTGCAGAAAACTGCGTCCGCGTCTACCAAAAGATGCATGTGCATGCTTAAAACGCGTTTTGGCACAAATCCATGTGCGGGTGCTAAAAAGAGCAGCATCGGCATCCTTTTTACGTCGTTTGCCAGAAATCCACGTGCGCGTTCTGCCAAAAGCACCATTTGCATGCATATCGTGTGGTTTTGCAGAAAACTGCGTCCGCGTCTACCAAAAGATGCATGTGCATGCTTAAAATGCGTTTTGGCACAAATCCATGTGCGGGTGCTAAAAAGAGCAGCATCGGCATGCTTTGCACGTCGTTTGGTAGAAATCCACGTGCGCGTTCTGCCAAAAGCACCATTTGCATGCATATCGTGTGGTTTTGCAGAAAACTGCGTCCGCGTCTACCAAAGATGCATGTGCATGCTTAAAACGCGTTTTGGCACAAATCCATGTGCGGGTGCTAAAAAGAGCAGCATCGGCATGCTTTTCACGTCGTTTGGTAGAAATCCACGTGCGCGTTCTGCCAAAAGCACCATTTGCATGCATATCGTGTGGTTTTGCAGAAAACTGCGTCCGCGTCTACCAAAAGATGAATGTGCATGCTTAAAACGCGTTTTGGCACAAATCCATGTGCGGGTGCTAAAAAGAGCAGCATCGGCATGCTTTTCACGTCGTTTGGTAGAAATCCATGTGCGCGTTCTGCCAAAAGCACCATTTGCATGCATATCGTGTGGTTTTGCAGAAAACTGCGTCCGCGTCTACCAAAAGATGCATGTGCATGCTTAAAACGCGTTTTGGCACAAATCCATGTGCGGGTGCTAAAAAGAGCAGCATCGGCATGCTTTTCACGTCGTTTGGTAGAAATCCACGTGCGCGTTCTGCCAAAAGCACCATTTGCATGCATATCGTGCTGTTTTGCAGAAAACTGCGTCCGCGTCTACCAAACGATGCATGTGCATGCTTAAAACGCGTTTTGGCAGAAATCCATGTGCGGGTGCTAAAAAGAGCAGCATCGGCATGCTTTTCACGTCGTTTGCTAGAAATCCACGTGCGCGTTCTGCCAAAAGCACCATTTGCATGCATATCGTGTGGTTTTGCAGAAAACTGCGTCCGCGTCTACCAAAAGATGCATGTGCATGCTTAAAACGCGTTTTGGCACAAATCCATGTGCGGGTGCTAAAAAGAGCAGCATCGGCATGCTTTTCACGTCGTTTGGTAGAAATCCACGTGCGCGTTCTGCCAAAAGCACCATTTGCATGCATATCGTGTGGTTTTGCAGAAAACTGCGTCCGCGTCTACCAAAAGATGCATGTGCATGCTTAAAACGCGTTTTGGCACAAATCCACGTGCGGGTGCTAAAAAGAGCAGCATCGGCATGCTTTTCACGTCGTTTGGTAGAAATCCACGTGCGCGTTCTGCCAAAAGCACCATTTGCATGCATATCGTGTGGTTTTGCAGAAAACTGCGTCCGCGTCTACCAAACGATGCATGTGCATGCTTAAAACGCGTTTTGCACAAATCCATGTGCGGGTGCTAAAAAGAGCAGCATCGGCATGCTTTTCACGTCGTTTGGTAGAAATCCACGTGCGCGTTCTGCCAAAAGCACCATTTGCATGCATATCGTGTGGTTTTGCAGAAAACTGCGTCCGCGTCTACCAAAAGATGCATGTGCATGCTTAAAACGCGTTTTGGCACAAATCCATGTGCGGGTGCTAAAAAGAGCAGCATCGGCATGCTTTTCACGTCGTTTGGTAGAAATCCACGTGCGCGTTCTGCAAAAAGCACCATTTGCATGCATATCGTGTGGTTTTGCAGAAAACTGCGTCCGCGTCTACCAAAAGATGAATGTGCATGCTTAAAACGCGTTTTGGCACAAATCCATGTGCGGGTGCTAAAAAGAGCATCATCGGCATGCTTTTCACGTCGTTTGGTAGAAATCCATGTGCGCGTTCTGCCAAAAGCACCATTTGCATGCATATCGTGTGGTTTTGCAGAAAACTGCGTCCGCGTCTACCAAAAGATGCATGTGCATGCTTAAAACGCGTTTTGGCACAAATCCATGTGCGGGTGCTAAAATGAGCAGCATCGGCATGCTTTTCACGTCGTTTGGTAGAAATCCACGTGCGCGTTCTGCCAAAAGCACCATTTGCATGCATATCGTGTGGTTTTGCAGAAAACTGCGTCCGCGTCTACCAAAAGATGCATGTGCATGCTTAAAACGCGTTTTGGCACAAATCCATGTGCGGGTGCTAAAAAGAGCAGCATCGGCATGCTTTTCACGTCGTTTGCTAGAAATCCACATGCGCGTTCTGCCAAAAGCACCATTTGCATGCATATCGTGTGGTTTTGCAGAAAACTGCGTCCGCGTCTACCAAAAGATGCATGTGCATGCTTAAAACGCGTTTTGGCACAAATCCATGTGCGGGTGCTAAAAGAGCAGCATCGGCATGCTTTTCACGTCGTTTGGTAGAAATCCACGTGCGCGTTCTGCCAAAAGCACCATTTGCATGCATATCGTGCTGTTTTGCAGAAAACTGCGTCCGCGTCTACCAAACGATGCATGTGCATGCTTAAAACGCGTTTTGGCACAAATCCATGTGCGGGTGCTAAAAAGAGCAGCATCGGCATGCTTTTCACGTCGTTTGGTAGAAATCCACGTGCGCGTTCTGCCAAAAGCACCATTTGCATGCATATCGTGTCGTTTTGCAGAAAACTGCGTCCGCGTCTACCAAAAGATGCATGTGCATGCTTAAAACGCGTTTTGGCACAAATCCATGTGCGGGTGCTAAAAAGAGCAGCATCGGCATGCTTTTCACGTCGTTTGCTAGAAATCCACATGCGCGTTCTGCCAAAAGCACCATTTGCATGCATATCGTGTGGTTTTGCAGAAAACTGCGTCCGCGTCTACCAAAAGATGCATGTGCATGCTTAAAACGCGTTTTGGCACAAATCCATGTGCGGGTGCTAAAAAGAGCAGCATCGGCATGCTTTTCACGTCGTTTGGTAGAAATCCACGTGCGCGTTCTGCCAAAAGCACCATTTGCATGCATATCGTGCTGTTTTGCAGAAAACTGCGTCCGCGTCTACCAAACGATGCATGTGCATGCTTAAAACGCGTTTTGGCACAAATCCATGTGCGGGTGCTAAAAAGAGCAGCATCGGCATGCTTTTCACGTCGTTTGGTAGAAATCCACGTGCGCGTTCTGCCAAAAGCACCATTTGCATGCATATCGTGTCGTTTTGCAGAAAACTGCGTCCGCGTCTACCAAAAGATGCATGTGCATGCTTAAAACGCGTTTTGGCACAAATCCATGTGCGGGTGCTAAAAAGAGCAGCATCGGCATGCTTTTCACGTCGTTTGGTAGAAATCCACGTGCGCGTTCTGCCAAAAGCACCATTTGCATGCATATCGTGTGGTTTTGCAGAAAACTGCGTCCGCGTCTACCAGAAGATGCATGTGCATGCTTAAAACGCGTTTTGGCACAAATCCATGTGCGGGTGCTAAAAAGAGCAGCATCGGCATGCTTTTCACGTCGTTTGGTAGAAATCCATGTGTGCGTTCTGCAAAAAGCACCATTTGCATGCATATCGTGTGGTTTTGCAGAAAACTGCGTCCGCGTCTACCAAACGATGCATGTGCATGCTTAAAACGCGTTTTGGCACAAATCCATGTGCGGGTGCTAAAAAGAGCAGCATCGGCATGCTTTTCACGTCGTTTGGTAGAAATCCACGTGCGCGTTCTGCCAAAAGCACCATTTGCATGCATATCGTGTCGTTTTGCAGAAAACTGCGTCCGCGTCTACCAAAAGATGCATGTGCATGCTTAAAACGCGTTTTGGCACAAATCTATGTGCGGGTGCTAAAAAGAGCAGCATCGGAATGCTTTTCATGTCGTTTGGTAGAAATCCACGTGCGCGTTCTGCCAAAAGCACCATTTGGATGCATATCGTGTGGTTTTGCAGAAAACTGCGTCCGCGTCTACCAAAAGATGAATATGCATGCTTAAAACGCGTTTTGGCACAAATCCATGTGCGGGTGCTAAAAAGAGCAGCATCGGCATGCTTTTCACGTCGTTTGGTAGAAATCCATGTGCGCGTTCTGCCAAAAGCACCATTTGCATGCATATCGTGTGGTTTTGCAGAAAACTGCGCCCGCGTCTACCAAAAGATGCATGTGCATGCTTAAAACGCGTTTTGGCACAAATCCATGTGCGGGTGCTAAAAAGAGCAGCATCGGCATGCTTTTCACGTCGTTTGGTAGAAATCCACGTGCGCGTTCTGCCAAAAGCACCATTTGCATGCATATCGTGTGGTTTTGCAGAAAACTGCGTCCGCGTCTACCAAAAGATGCATGTGCATGCTTAAAACGCGTTTTGGCACAAATCCATGTGCGGGTGCTAAAAAGAGCAGCATCGGCATGCTTTTCACGTCGTTTGCTAGAAATCCACGTGCGCGTTCTGCCAAAAGCACCATTTGCATGCATATCGTGTGGTTTTGCAGAAAACTGCGTCCGCGTCTACCAAAAGATGCATGTGCATGCTTAAAACGCGTTTTGGCACAAATCCATGTGCGGGTGCTAAAAAGAGCAGCATCGGCATGCTTTTCACGTCGTTTGGTAGAAATCCACGTGCGCGTTCTGCCAAAAGCACCATTTGCATGCATATCGTGTGGTTTTGCAGAAAACTGCGTCCGCGTCTACCAAACGATGCATGTGCATGCTTAAAACGCGTTTTGGCACAAATCCATGTGCGGGTGCTAAAAAGAGCAGCATCGGCATGCTTTTCACGTCGTTTGGTAGAAATCCACGTGCGCGTTCTGCCAAAAGCACCATTTGCATGCATATCGTGTGGTTTTGCAGAAAACTGCGTCCGCGTCTACCAAAGATGCATGTGCATGCTTAAAACGCGTTTTGGCACAAATCCATGTGCGGGTGCTAAAAAGAGCAGCATCGGCATGCTTTTCACGTCGTTTGGTAGAAATCCACGTGCGCGTTCTGCCAAAAGAACCATTTGCATGCATATCGTGTGGTTTTGCAGAAAACTGCGTCTGCGTCTACCAAAAGATGAATGTGCATGCTTAAAACGCGTTTTGGCACAAATCCATGTGCGGGTGCTAAAAATAGCAGCATCGGCATGCTTTTCACGTCGTTTGGTAGAAATCCATGTGCGCGTTATGCCAAAAGCACCATTTGCATGCATATCGTGTGGTTTTGCAGAAAACTGCGTCCGCGTCTACCAAAAGATGCATGTGCATGCTTAAAACGCGTTTTGGCACAAATCCATGTGCGGGTGCTAAAAAGAGCAGCATCGGCATGCTTTTCACGTCGTTTGGTAGAAATCCACGTGCGCGTTCTGCCAAAAGCACCATTTACATGCATATTGTGTGGTTTTGCAGAAAACTGCGTCCGCGTCTACCAAAAGATGCATGTGCATGCTTAAAACGCGTTTTGGCACAAATCCATGTGCGGGTGCTAAAAAGAGCAGCATCAGCATGCTTTTCACGTCGTTTGGTAGAAATCCACGTGCGCGTTCTGCCAAAAGCACCATTCGCATGCATATCGTGTGGTTTTGCAGAAAACTGCGTCCGCGTCTACCAAAAGATGCATGTGCATGCTTAAAACGCGTTTTGGCACAAATCCATGTGCGGGTGCTAAAAAGAGCAGCATCTTTTCATGTCGTTTGGTAGAAATCCACGTGCGCGTTCTGCCAAAAGCACCATTTGCATGCATATCGTGTGGTTTTGCAGAAAACTGCGTCCGCGTCTACCAAAAGATGCATGTGCATGCTTAAAACGCGTTTTGGCACAAATCCATGTGCGGGTGCTAAAAAGAGCAGCATCGGCATGCTTTTCACGTCGTTTGGTAGAAATCCACGTGCGCGTTCTGATAAAAGCACCATTTGCATGCATATCGTGTGGTTTTGCCGAAAACTCCGTCCGCGTCTCCGAAAAGATGCATGTGCATGCTTAAAACGCGTTTTGGCACAAAGCAATGTGCGGGTGCTAAAAAGAGCAGCATCTTTTCACGTCGTTTGGTAGAAATCCACGTGCGCGTTCTGCGAAAAGCACCATTTGCATGCATATCGTGTGGTTTTGCAGAAAACTGCGTCCGCGTCTACCAAAAGATGCATGTGCATGCTTAAAACGCGTTTTGGCACAAATCCATGTGCGGGTGCTAAAAAGAGCAGCATCGGCATGCTTTTCACGTCGTTTGGTAGAAATCCACGTGCGCGTTCTGCTAAAAGCACCATTTGCATGCATATCGTGTGGTTTTGCAGAAAACTGCGTCCGCGTCTACCAAAAGATGCATGTGCATGCTTAAAACGCGTTTTGGCACAAATCCATGTGCGGGTGCTAAAAAGAGCAGCATCTTTTCACGTCGTTTGGTAGAAATCCACGTGCACGATCTGCCAAAAGCACCATTTGCATGCATATCGTGTGGTTTTGCAGTAAACTGCGTCCGCGTCTACCAAAAGATGCATGTGCATGCTTAAAACGCGTTTTGGCACAAATCCATGTGCGGGTGCTAAAAAGAGCAGCATCTTTTCACGTCGTTTGGTAGAAATCCACGTGCGCGTTCTGCCAAAAGCACCATTTGCATGCATATCGTGTGGTTTTGCAGAAAACTGCGTCCGCGTCTACCAAAAGATGCATGTGCATGCTTAAAACGCGTTTTGGCACAACTCCATGTGCGGGTGCTAAAAAGAGCAGCATCGGCATGCTTTTCACGTCGTTTGGTAGAAATCCACGTGCGCGTTCTGCCAAAAGCACCATTTGCATGCATATCGTGTGGTTTTGCAGAAAACTGCGTCCGCGTCTACCAAAAGATGCATGTGCATGCTTAAAACGCGTTTTGGCACAAATCCATGTGCGGGTGCTAAAAAGAGCAGCATCGGCATGCTTTTCACGTCGTTTGGTAGAAATCCATGTGCGCGTTCTGCAAAAAGCACCATTTGCATGCATATCGTGTGGTTTTGCAGAAAACTGCGTCCGCGTCTACCAAAAGATGAATGTGCATGCTTAAAACGCGTTTTGGCACAAATCCATGTGCGGGTGCTAAAAAGAGCAGCATCGGCATGCTTTTCACGTCGTTTGGTAGAAATCCATGTGCGCGTTCTGCCAAAAGCACCATTTGCATGCATATCGTGTGGTTTTGCAGAAAACTGCGTCCGCGTCTACCAAAAGATGCATGTGCATGCTTAAAACGCGTTTTGGCACAAATCCATGTGCGGGTGCTAAAAAGAGCAGCATCGGCATGCTTTTCACGTCGTTTGGTAGAAATCCACGTGCGCGTTCTGCCAAAAGCACCATTTGCATGCATATCGTGTGGTTTTGCAGAAAACTGCGTCCGCGTCTACCAAAAGATGCATGTGCATGCTTAAAACGCGTTTTGGCACAAATCCACGTGCGGGTGCTAAAAAGAGCAGCATCGGCATCCTTTTTACGTCGTTTGCCAGAAATCCACGTGCGCGTTCTGCCAAAAGCACCATTTGCATGCATATCGTGTGGTTTTGCAGAAAACTGCGTCCGCGTCTACCAAAAGATGCATGTGCATGCTTAAAATGCGTTTTGGCACAAATCCATGTGCGGGTGCTAAAAAGAGCAGCATCGGCATGCTTTGCACGTCGTTTGGTAGAAATCCACGTGCGCGTTCTGCCAAAAGCACCATTTGCATGCATATCGTGTGGTTTTGCAGAAAACTGCGTCCGCGTCTACCAAAGATGCATGTGCATGCTTAAAACGCGTTTTGGCACAAATCCATGTGCGGGTGCTAAAAAGAGCAGCATCGGCATGCTTTTCACGTCGTTTGGTAGAAATCCACGTGCGCGTTCTGCCAAAAGCACCATTTGCATGCATATCGTGTGGTTTTGCAGAAAACTGCGTCCGCGTCTACCAAAAGATGAATGTGCATGCTTAAAACGCGTTTTGGCACAAATCCATGTGCGGGTGCTAAAAATAGCAGCATCGGCATGCTTTTCACGTCGTTTGGTAGAAATCCATGTGCGCGTTATGCCAAAAGCACCATTTGCATGCATATCGTGTGGTTTTGCAGAAAACTGCGTCCGCGTCTACCAAAAGATGCATGTGCATGCTTAAAACGCGTTTTGGCACAAATCCATGTGCGGGTGCTAAAAATAGCAGCATCGGCATGCTTTTCACGTCGTTTGGTAGAAATCCACGTGCGCGTTCTGCCAAAAGCACCATTTGCATGCATATCGTGTGGTTTTGCAGAAAACTGCGTCCGCGTCTACCAAAAGATGCATGTGCATGCTTAAAACGCGTGTTGGCACAAATCCATGTGCGGGTGCTAAAAAGAGCAGCATCGGCATGCTTTTCACGTCGTTTGGTAGAAATCCACGTGCGCGTTCTGCAAAAGCACCATTCGCATGCATATCGTGTGGTTTTGCAGAAAACTGCGTCCGCTCTACCAAAAGATGCATTTGCATGCTTAAAACGCGTTTTGGCACAAATCCATGTGCGGGTGCTAAAAAGAGCAGCATCTTTTCATGTCGTTTCGTAGAAATCCACGTGCGCGTTCTGCCAAAAGCACCATTTGCATGCATATCGTGTGGTTTTGCAGAAAACTGCGTCCGCGTCTACCAAAAGATGCATGTACTTGCTTAAAACGCGTTTTGGCACAAATCCATGTGCGGGTGCTAAAAAGAGCAGCATCGGCATGCTTTTCACGTCGTTTGGTAGAAATCCACGTGCGCGTTCTGATAAAAGCAACATTTGCATGCATATCGTGTTGTTTTGCCGAAAACTGCGTCCGCGTCAACGAAAAGATGCATGTGCATGCTTAAAACGCGTTTTGGCACAAAGCAATGTGCGGGTGCTAAAAAGAGCAGCATCTTTTCACGTCGTTTGGTAGAAATCCACGTGCGCGTTCTGCTAAAAGCACCATTTGCATGCATATCGTGTGGTTTTGCAGAAAACTGCGTCCGCGTCTACCAAAAGATGCATGTGCATGCTTAAAACGCGTTTTGGCACAAATCCATGTGCGGGTGCTAAAAAGAGCAGCATCTTTTCACGTCGTTTGGTAGAAATCCACGTGCACGATCTGCCAAAAGCACCATTTGCATGCATATCGTGTGGTTTTGCAGAAAACTGCGTCCGCGTCTACCAAAAGATGCATGTGCATGCTTAAAACGCGTTTTGGCACAAATCCATGTGCGGGTGCTAAAAAGAGCAGCATCTTTTCACGTCGTTTGGTAGAAATCCACGTGCGCGTTCTGCCAAAAGCACCATTTGCATGCATATCGTGTGGTTTTGCAGAAAACTGCGTCCGCGTCTACCAAAAGATGCATGTGCATGCTTAAAACGCGTTTTGGCACAAATCCATGTGCGGGTGCTAAAACGAGCAGCATCTTTTCACGTCGTTTGGTAGAAATCCACGTGCGCGTTCTGCCAAAAGCACCATTTGCATGCATATCGTGTGGTTTTGCAGAAAACTGCGTCCGCGTCTACCAAAAGATGCATGTGCATGCTTAAAACGCGTTTTGGCACAAATCCATGCGCGGGTGCTAAAAAGAGCAGCATCTTTTCACGTCGTTTGGTAGAAATCCATGTGCGCGTTATGCCAAAAGCACCATTTGCATGCATATCGTGTGGTTTTGCAGAAAACTGCGTCCGCGTCTACCAAAAGATGCATGTGCATGCTTAAAACGCGTTTTGGCACAAATCCATGTGCGGGTGCTAAAAAGAGCAGCATCGGCATGCTTTTCACGTCGTTTGGTAGAAATCCACGTGCGCGTTCTGCCAAAAGCACCATTTGCATGCATATCGTGTGGTTTTGCAGAAAACTGCGTCCGCGTCTACCAAAAGATGCATGTGCATGCTTAAAACGCGTTTTGGCACAAATCCATGTGCGGGTGCTAAAAAGAGCACCATCGGCATGCTTTTCACGTCGTTTGGTAGAAATCCACGTGCGCGTTCTGCCAAAAGCACCATTCGCATGCATATCGTGTGGTTTTGCAGAAAACTGCGTCCGCGTCTACCAAAAGATGCATGTGCATGCTTAAAACGCGTTTTGGCACAAATCCATGTGCGGGTGCTAAAAAGAGCAGCATCTTTTCATGTCGTTTGGTAGAAATCCACGTGCGCGTTCTGCCAAAAGCACCATTTGCATGCATATCGTGTGGTTTTGCAGAAAACTGCGTCCGCGTCTACCAAAAGATGCATGTGCATGCTTAAAACGCGTTTTGGCACAAATCCATGTGCGGGTGCTAAAAAGTGCAGCATCGGCATGCTTTTCACGTCGTTTGGTAGAAATCCACGTGCGCGTTCTGATAAAAGCACCATTTGCATGCATATCGTGTTGTTTTGCCGAAAACTGCGTCCGCGTCTACGAAAAGATGCATGTGCATGCTTAAAACGCGTTTTGGCACAAAGCAATGTGCGGGTGCTAAAAAGAGCGGCATCTTTTCACGTCGTTTGGTAGAAATCCACGTGCGCGTTCTGCCAAAAGCACCATTTGCATGCATATCGTGTGGTTTTGCAGAAAACTGCGTCCGCGTCTACCAAAAGATGCATGTGCACGCTTAAAACGCGTTTTGGCACAAATCCATGTGCGGGTGCTAAAAAGAGCAGCATCGGCATGCTTTTCACGTCGTTTGGTAGAAATCCACGTGCGCGTTCTGCTAAAAGCACCATTTGCATGCATATCGTGTGGTTTTGCAGAAAACTGCGTCCACGTCTACCAAAAGATGCATGTGCATGCTTAAAACGCGTTTTGGCACAAATCCATGTGCGGGTGCTAAAAAGAGCAGCATCTTTTCACGTCGTTTGGTAGAAATCCACGTTCACGATCTGCCAAAAGCACCATTTGCATGCATATCGTGTGGTTTTGCAGAAAACTGCGTCCGCGTCTACCAAAAGATGCATGTGCATGCTTAAAACGCGTTTTGGCACAGATCCATGTGCGGGTGCTAAAAAGAGCAGCATCTTTTCACGTCGTTTGGTAGAAATCCACGTGCGCGTTCTGCCAAAAGCACCATTTGCATGCATATCGTGTGGTTTTGCAGAAAACTGCGTCCGCGTCTACCAAAAGATGCATGTGCATGCTTAAAACGCGTTTTGGCACAAATCCATGAGCGGGTGCTAAAAAGAGCAGCATCTTTTCACGTCGTTTGGTAGAAATCCACGTGCGCGTTGTGCCAAAAGCACCATTTGCATGCATATCGTGTGGTTTTGCAGAAAACTGCGTCCGCGTCTACCAAAAGATGCATGTGCATGCTTAAAACGCGTTTTGGCACAAATCCATGTGCGGGTGCTAAAAAGAGCAGCATCTTTTCACGTCGTTTGGTAGAAATCCACGTGCGCGTTCTGCCAAAAGCACCATTTGCATGCATATCGTGTGGTTTTGCAGAAAACTGCGTCCGCGTCTACCAAAAGATGCATGTGCATGCTTAAAACGCGTTTTGGCACAAATCCATGTGCGGGTGCTAAAAAGAGCAGCATCTTTCACGTCGTTTGGTAGAAATCCACGTGCGCGTTCTGCCAAAAGCACCATTTGCATGCATATCGTGTGGTTTTGCAGAAAACTGCGTCCGCGTCTACCAAAAGATGCATGTGCATGCTTAAAACGCGTTTTGGCACAAATCCATGTGCGGGTGCTAAAAAGAGCAGCATCGGCATGCTTTTCACGGCGTTTGGTAGAAATCCACGTGCGCGTTCTGCCAAAAGCACCATTTGCATGCATATCGTGTGGTTTTGCAGAAAACTGCGTCCGCGTCTACCAAAAGATGCATGTGCATGCTTAAAACGCGTTTTGGCACAAATCCATGTGCGGGTGCTAAAAAGAGCAGCATCGGCATGCTTTTCACGTCGTTTGGTAGAAATCCACGTGCGCGTTCTGCCAAAAGCACCATTCGCATGCATATCGTGTGGTTTTGCAGAAAACTGCGTCCGCGTCTACCAAAAGATGCATGTGCATGCTTAAAACGCGTTTTGGCACAAAGCAATGTGCGGGTGCTAAAAAGAGCAGCATCGGCATGCTGTTCACGTCGTTTGGTAGAAATCCACGTGCGCTTTCTGCCAAAAGCACCATTTGCATGCATATCGTGTGGTTTTGCAGAAAACTGCGTCCGCGTCTACCAAAAGATGCATCATCATCATCATCATCATCATCATCAGCCTGGTTACGCCCACTGCAGGGCAAAGGCCTCTCCCATACTTCTCCAACAACCCCGGTCATGTACTAATTGTGGCCATGCCGTCCCTGCAAACTTCTTAATCTCATCCGCCCACCTAACTTTCTGTCGCCCCCTGCTACGCTTCCCTTCCCTTGGGATCCAGTCCGTAACCCTTAATGACCATCGGTTATCTTCCCTCCTCATTACATGTCCTGCCCATGCCCATTTCTTTTTCTTGATTTCAACTAAGATGTCATTAACTCGCGTTTGTTCCCTCACCCAATCTGCTCTTTTCTTATCCCTTAACGTTACACCTATCATTCTTCTTTCCATAGCTCGTTGTGTCGTCCTCAATTTGAGTAGAACCCTTTTCGTATGCCTCCAGGTTTCTGCCCCGTAGGTGAGTACTGGTAAGACACAGCTATTATATACTTTTCTCTTGAGGGATAACGGCAACCTGCTGTTCATGATTTGGGAATGCCTGCCAAACGCACTCCAGCCCATTCTTATTCTTCTGATTATTTCCGTCTCATGATCCGGATCCGCCGTCACTACCTGCCCTAAGTAGATGTATTCCCTTACGACTTCCAGTGCCTCGCTGCCTATTGTAAATTGCTGTTCTCTCCCGAGACTGTTAAGCATTACTTTAGTTTTCTGCATATTAATTTTTAGACCCACTCTTCTGCTTTGCCTCTCCAGGTCAGTGAGCATGCATTGCAATTGGTCCCCTGAGTTACTAAGCAAGGCAATATCATCAGCGAATCGCAAGTTACTAAGGTATTCTCCATTAACTTTTATCCCCAATTCTTCCCAATCCAGGTCTCTGAATACCTCCTGTAAACACGCTGTGAATAGCATTGGAGATATCGTATCTCCCTGCCTGACGCCTTTCTTTATTGAGATTTTGTTGCTTGCTTTATGGAGGACTACGGTGGCTGTGGAGCCGCTATAGATATCTTCCAGTATTTTTATATATGGCTCATCTACACCCTGATTCCGTAATGCCTCCATGACTGCTGAGGTTTCGACTGAATCAAACGCTTTCTCGTAATCAATGAAAGCTATATATAAGGGTTGGTTATATTCTGCACATTTCTCTATCACTTGATTGATAGTGTGAATATGGTCTATTGTTGAGTAGCCTTTACGGAATCCTGCCTGGTCCTTTGGTTGACAGAAGTCTAAGGTGTTCCTGATTCTATTTGCAATTACCTTAGTAAATACTTTGTAGGCAACGGACAGTAAGCTGATCGGTCTATAATTTTTCAAGTCTTTGGCGTCCCCTTTCTTATGGATTAGGATTATGTTAGCGTTCTTCCAAGATTCCGGTACCCTCGAGGTCATGAGGCATTGCGTATACAGGGTGGCCAGTTTCTCTAGAACAATCTGTCCACCATCCTTCAACAAATCTGCTGTTACCTGATCCTCCCCAGCTGCCTTCCCCCTTTGCATATCTCCTAAGGCTTTCTTTACTTCTTCCGGCGTTACCTTCGGGATTTCGAATTCCTCTAGACTATTTTCTCTTCCATTATTGTCGTGGGTGCCACTGGTACTATATAAATCTCTATAGAACTCCTCAGCCACTTGAACTATCTCATCCATATTAGTAATGATATTGCCGGCTTTGTCTCTTAACGCATACATCTGATTCTTGCCAATTCCTAGTTTCTTCTTCACTGTTTTTAGGCTTCCTCCGCTCCTGAGAGCATGTTCAATTCTATCCATATTATACTTCCTTATGTCAGCTGTCTTACGCTTGTTGATTAACTTCGAAAGTTCTGCCAGTTCTATTCTAGCTGTAGGGTTAGATGCTTTCATACATTGGCGTTTCTTGATCAGATCTTTCGTCTCCTGCGATAGTTTGCTGGTATTCTGCCTAACGGAGTTACCACCGACTTCCATTGCACACTCCTTAATGATGCCCACAAGATTGTCGTTCATTGCTTCAACACTAAGGTCCTCTTCCTGAGTTAAAGCTGAATACCTGTTCTGTAGCTTGATCTGGAATTCCTCTATTTTCCCTCTTACCGCTAACTCATTGATCGGCTTCTTATGTACCAGTTTCTTCCGTTCCCTCCTCAGGTCTAGGCTAATTCGAGTTCTTACCATCCTGTGGTCACTGCAGCGCACCTTGCCGAGCACGTCCACATCTTGTATGATGCCAGGGTTAGCGCAGAGTATGAAGTCTATTTCATTTCTAGTCTCGCCGTTCGGGCTCCTCCACGTCCACTTTCGGCTATCCCGCTTGCGGAAGAAGGTATTCATTATCCTCATATTATTCTGTTCCGCAAACTCTACTAATAACTCTCCCCTGCTATTCCTAGTGCCTATGCCATATTACCCCACTGCCTTGTCTCCAGCCTGCTTCTTGCCTACCTTGGCATTAAAGTCGCCCATTAGTATAGTGTATTTAGTTTTCACTCTCCCCACCGCCGATTCCACGTCTTCATAGAAGCTTTCGACTTCCTGGTGATCATGACTGGATGTAGGGGCGTAGACCTGTACAATCTTCATTTTGTACCTCTTATTAAGTTTCACAACAAGACCTGCCACCCTCTCGTTAATGCTATAGAATTCCAGGATGTTACCAGCTATATTCTTATTAATCAGGAATCCGACTCCTAGTTCTCTTCTATCCGCTAAGCCCCGGTAGCACAGGACGTGCCCGCTATTTAGCACTGTGCTATTTAGATGCATGTGCATGCTTAAAACGCGTATTGGCACAAATCCATGTGCGGGTGCTAAAAAGAGCAGCATCGGCATGCTTTTCACGTCGTTTGGTAGAAATCCACGTGCGCGTTCTGCCTAAAGCACCATTTGCATGCATATCGTGTGGTTTTGCAGAAAACTGCGTCCGCGTCTACCAAAAGATGCATGTGCATGCTTAGCACGCGTTTTGGCACAAATCCATTTGTGGGTGCTAAAAATAGCAGCATCGGCATGCTTTTCACTTCGTTTGGTAGAAATCCACGTGCGCGTTCTGCCAAAAGCACCATTTGCATGCATATCGTGTGGTTTTGCAGAAAACTGTGTCCGCGTCTACCAAAAGATACATGTGCATGCTTAAAACGCGTTTTCGCACAAATCCATGTGCGGGTGCTAAAAAGAGCAGCATCGGCATGCTTTTCACGTCATTTGGTAGAAATCCACGTGCGCGTTCTGCCAAAAGCACCATTTGCATGCATATCGTGTGGTTTTGCAGAAAACTGCGTCCGCGTCTACCAAAAGATGCATGTGCATGTTGAAAACGCGTTTTGGCACAAATCCATGTGCGGGTGCTAAAAAGAGCAGCATCGGCATGCTTTTCACGTCGTTTGGTAGAAATCCACGCGCGCGTTCTGCCAAAAGCACCATTTGCATGCATATTGTGTGGTTTTGCAGAAAAGTGCGTCCGCGTCTACCAAAAGATGCATGTGCGTGCTTAAAACGCGTTTTGGCACAAATCCATGTGCGGGTGCTAAAAAGAGCAGCATCGGCATGCTTTTCACGTCGTTTGGTAGAAATCCACGTGCGCGTTCTGCCAAAAGCACCATTTGCATGCATATCGTGTGGTTTTGGAGAAAACTGCGTCCGCGTCTACCAAAAGATGCATGTGCATGCTTAAAACGCGTTTTGGCACAAATCCATGTGCGGGTGCTAAAAAGAGCAGCATCGGCATGCTTTTCACGTCGTTTGGTAGAAATCTACGTGCGCGTTCTGCCAAAAGCCCCATTCGCATGCATATCGTGTGGTTTTGCAGAAAACTGCGTCCGCGTCTACCAAAAGATGCATGTGCATGCTTAAAACGCGTTTTGGCACAAATCCATGTGCGGGTGCTAAAAAGAGCAGCATCTTTTCACGTCGTTTGGTAGAAATCCACGTGCGCGTTCTGCCAAAAGCACCATTTGCATGCATATCGTGTGGTTTTGCAGAAAACTGCGTCCGCGTCCACCAAAAGATGCATGTGCATGCTTAAAACGCGTTTTGGCACAAATCCATGTGCGGGTGCTAAAAAGAGCAGCATCGGCATGCTTTTCACGTCGTTTGGTAGAAATCCACGTGCGCGTTCTGCCAAAAGCACCATTTGCATGCATATCGTGTGGTTTTGCCGAAAACTGCGTCCGCGTCTACGAAAAGATGCATGTGCATGCTTAAAACGCGTTTTGGCACAAATCCATGTGCGGGGGCTAAAAATAGCAGCATCTTTTCACGTCGTTTGGTAGAAATCCACGTGCGCGTTCTGCCAAAAGCACCATTTGCATGCATATCGTGTGGTTTTGCAGAAAACTGCGTCCGCGTCTACCAAAAGATGCATGTGCATGCTTAAAACGCGTTTTGGCACAAATCCATGTGCGGGTGCTAAAAAGAGCAGCATCGGCATGCTTTTCACGTCGTTTGGTAGAAATCCACGTGCGCGTTCTGCCAAAAGCACCATTTGCATGCCTATCGTGTGGTTTTGCAGAAAACTGCGTCCGCGTCTACCAAAAGATGCATGTGCATGCTTAAAACGCGTTTTGGCACAAATCCATGTGCGGGTGCTAAAAAGAGCAGCATCTTTTCACGTCGTTTGGTAGAAATCCACGTGCGCGTTCTGCCAAAAGCACCATTTGCATGCATATCGTGTGGTTTTGCAGAAAACTGCGTCCGCGTCTACCAAAAGATGCATGTGCAAGCTTAAAACGCGTTTTGGAACAAATCCATGTGCGGGTGCTAAAAAAAGCAGCATCGGCATGCTTTTCACGTCGTTTGGTAGAAATCCACGTGCGCGTTCTGCCAAAAGCACCATTTGCATGCATATCGTGTGGTTTTGCAGAAAACTACGTCCGCGTCTACCAAAAGATGCATGTGCATGCTTAAAACGCGTTTTGGCACAAATCCATGTGCGGGTGCTAAAAAGAGCAGCATCTTTTCACGTCGTTTGGTAGAAATCCACGTGCGCGTTCTGCCAAAAGCACCATTTGCATGCATATCGTGTGGTTTTGCAGAAAACTGCGTCCGCGTCTACCAAAAGATGCATGTGCATGCCTAAAACGCGTTTTGGCACAAATCCATGTGCGGGTGCTAAAAAGAGCAGCATCGGCATGCTTTTCACGTCGTTTGGTTGAAATGCACGTGCGCGTTCTGCCAAAAGCACCATTTGCATGCATATCGTGTGGTTTTGCAGAAAACTGCGTCCGCGTCTACCAAAAGATGCATGTGCATGCTTAAAACGCGTTTTGGCACAAAGCAATGTGCGGGTGCTAAAAAGAGCAGCATCGGCATGCTGTTCACGTCGTTTGGTAGAAATCCACGTGCGCTTTCTGCCAAAAGCACCATTTGCATGCATATCGTGTGGTTTTGCAGAAAACTGCGTCCGCGTCTACCAAAAGATGCATGTGCATGCTTAAAACGCGTTTTGGCACAAATCCATGTGCGGGTGCTAAAAAGAGCAGCATCGGCATGCTTTTCACGTCGTTTGGTAGAAATCCACGTGCGCGTTCTGCCAAAAGCACCATTTGCATGCATATCGTGTGGTTTTGCAGAAAACTGCGTCCGCGTCTACCAAAAGATGCATGTGCATGCTTAAAACGCGTTTTGGCACAAATCCATGTGCGGGTGCTAAAAAGAGCAGCATCGGCATGCTTTTCACGTCGTTTGGTAGAAATCCACGTGCGCGTTCTGCCAAAAGCACCATTTGCATGCATATCGTGTGGTTTTGCAGAAAACTGCGTCCGCGTCTACCAAAAGATGCATGTGCATGCTTAAAACGCGTTTTGGCACAAATCCATGTGCGGGTGCTAAAAAGAGCAGCATCGGCATGCTTTTCACGTCGTTTGGTAGAAATCCACGTGCGCGTTCTGCCAAAAGCACCATTTGAATGCATATCGTGTGGTTTTGCAGAAAACTGCGTCCGCGTCTACCAAAAGATGAATGTGCATGCTTAAAACGCGTTTTGGCACAAAGCAATGTGCGGGTGCTAAAAAGAGCAGCATCGGCATGCTGTTCACGTCGTTTGGTAGAAATCCACGTGCGCTTTCTGCCAAAAGCACCATTTGCATGCATATCGTGTGGTTTTGCAGAAAACTGCGTCCGCGTCTACCAAAAGATGCATGTGCATGCTTAAAACGCGTTTTGGCACAAATCCATGTGCGGGTGCTAAAAAGAGCAGCATCGGCATGCTTTTCACGTCGTTTGGTAGAAATCCACGTGCGCGTTCTGCCAAAAGCACCATTTGCATGCATATCGTGTGGTTTTGCAGAAAACTGCGTCCGCGTCTACCAAAAGATGCATGTGCATGCCTAAAACGCGTTTTGGCACAAATCCATGTGCGGGTGCTAAAAAGAGCAGCATCGGCATGCTTTTCACGTCGTTTGGTTGAAATGCACGTGCGCGTTCTGCCAAAAGCACCATTTGCATGCATATCGTGTGGTTTTGCAGAAAACTGCGTCCGCGTCTACCAAAAGATGCATGTGCATGCTTAAAACGCGTTTTGGCACAAAGCAATGTGCGGGTGCTAAAAAGAGCAGCATCGGCATGCTGTTCACGTCGTTTGGTAGAAATCCACGTGCGCTTTCTGCCAAAAGCACCATTTGCATGCATATCGTGTGGTTTTGCAGAAAACTGCGTCCGCGTCCACCAAAAGATGCATGTGCATGCTTAAAACGCGTTTTGGCACAAATCCATGTGCGGGTGCTAAAAAGAGCAGCATCGGCATGCTTTTCACGTCGTTTGGTAGAAATCCACGTGCGCGTTCTGCCAAAAGCACCATTTGCATGCATATCGTGTGGTTTTGCCGAAAACTGCGTCCGCGTCTACGAAAAGATGCATGTGCATGCTTAAAACGCGTTTTGGCACAAATCCATGTGCGGGGGCTAAAAATAGCAGCATCTTTTCACGTCGTTTGGTAGAAATCCACGTGCGCGTTCTGCCAAAAGCACCATTTGCATGCATATCGTGTGGTTTTGCAGAAAACTGCGTCCGCGTCTACCAAAAGATGCATGTGCATGCTTAAAACGCGTTTTGGCACAAATCCATGTGCGGGTGCTAAAAAGAGCAGCATCGGCATGCTTTTCACGTCGTTTGGTAGAAATCCACGTGCGCGTTCTGCCAAAAGCACCATTTGCATGCCTATCGTGTGGTTTTGCAGAAAACTGCGTCCGCGTCTACCAAAAGATGCATGTGCATGCTTAAAACGCGTTTTGGCACAAATCCATGTGCGGGTGCTAAAAAGAGCAGCATCTTTTCACGTCGTTTGGTAGAAATCCACGTGCGCGTTCTGCCAAAAGCACCATTTGCATGCATATCGTGTGGTTTTGCAGAAAACTGCGTCCGCGTCTACCAAAAGATGCATGTGCAAGCTTAAAACGCGTTTTGGAACAAATCCATGTGCGGGTGCTAAAAAAAGCAGCATCGGCATGCTTTTCACGTCGTTTGGTAGAAATCCACGTGCGCGTTCTGCCAAAAGCACCATTTGCATGCATATCGTGTGGTTTTGCAGAAAACTACGTCCGCGTCTACCAAAAGATGCATGTGCATGCTTAAAACGCGTTTTGGCACAAATCCATGTGCGGGTGCTAAAAAGAGCAGCATCTTTTCACGTCGTTTGGTAGAAATCCACGTGCGCGTTCTGCCAAAAGCACCATTTGCATGCATATCGTGTGGTTTTGCAGAAAACTGCGTCCGCGTCTACCAAAAGATGCATGTGCATGCCTAAAACGCGTTTTGGCACAAATCCATGTGCGGGTGCTAAAAAGAGCAGCATCGGCATGCTTTTCACGTCGTTTGGTTGAAATGCACGTGCGCGTTCTGCCAAAAGCACCATTTGCATGCATATCGTGTGGTTTTGCAGAAAACTGCGTCCGCGTCTACCAAAAGATGCATGTGCATGCTTAAAACGCGTTTTGGCACAAAGCAATGTGCGGGTGCTAAAAAGAGCAGCATCGGCATGCTGTTCACGTCGTTTGGTAGAAATCCACGTGCGCTTTCTGCCAAAAGCACCATTTGCATGCATATCGTGTGGTTTTGCAGAAAACTGCGTCCGCGTCTACCAAAAGATGCATGTGCATGCTTAAAACGCGTTTTGGCACAAATCCATGTGCGGGTGCTAAAAAGAGCAGCATCGGCATGCTTTTCACGTCGTTTGGTAGAAATCCACGTGCGCGTTCTGCCAAAAGCACCATTTGCATGCATATCGTGTGGTTTTGCAGAAAACTGCGTCCGCGTCTACCAAAAGATGCATGTGCATGCTTAAAACGCGTTTTGGCACAAATCCATGTGCGGGTGCTAAAAAGAGCAGCATCGGCATGCTTTTCACGTCGTTTGGTAGAAATCCACGTGCGCGTTCTGCCAAAAGCACCATTTGCATGCATATCGTGTGGTTTTGCAGAAAACTGCGTCCGCGTCTACCAAAAGATGCATGTGCATGCTTAAAACGCGTTTTGGCACAAATCCATGTGCGGGTGCTAAAAAGAGCAGCATCGGCATGCTTTTCACGTCGTTTGGTAGAAATCCACGTGCGCGTTCTGCCAAAAGCACCATTTGAATGCATATCGTGTGGTTTTGCAGAAAACTGCGTCCGCGTCTACCAAAAGATGAATGTGCATGCTTAAAACGCGTTTTGGCACAAAGCAATGTGCGGGTGCTAAAAAGAGCAGCATCGGCATGCTGTTCACGTCGTTTGGTAGAAATCCACGTGCGCTTTCTGCCAAAAGCACCATTTGCATGCATATCGTGTGGTTTTGCAGAAAACTGCGTCCGCGTCTACCAAAAGATGCATGTGCATGCTTAAAACGCGTTTTGGCACAAATCCATGTGCGGGTGCTAAAAAGAGCAGCATCGGCATGCTTTTCACGTCGTTTGGTAGAAATCCACGTGCGCGTTCTGCCAAAAGCACCATTTGCATGCATATCGTGTGGTTTTGCAGAAAACTGCGTCCGCGTCTACCAAAAGATGCATGTGCATGCTTAAAACGCGTTTTGGCACAAATCCATGTGCGGGTGCTAAAAAGAGCAGCATCGGCATGCTTTTCACGTCGTTTGGTAGAAATCCACGTGCGCGTTCTGCCAAAAGCACCATTTGCATGCATATCGTGTGGTTTTGCAGAAAACTGCGTCCGCGTCTACCAAAAGATGCATGTGCATGCTTAAAACGCGTTTTGGCACAAATCCATGTGCGGGTGCTAAAAAGAGCAGCATCGGCATGCTTTTCACGTCGTTTGGTAGAAATCCACGTGCGCGTTCTGCCAAAAGCACCATTTGAATGCATATCGTGTTGTTTTGCAGAAAACTGCGTCCGCGTCTACCAAAAGATGCATGTGCATGCTTAAAACGCGTTTTGGCACAAATCTATGTGCGGGGGCTAAAAATAGCAGCATCGGCATGCTTTTCACGTCGTTTGGTAGAAATCCACGTGCGCGTTCTGCCAAAAGCACCATTTCCATGCATATCGTGTGGTTTTGCAGAAAACTGCGTCCGCGTCTACCAAAAGATGCATGTGCATGCTTAAAACGCGTTTTGGCGCAAATAAATGTGCGGGTGCTCAAAGGAGCAGCATCGGCATGCTTTTCACGTCGTTTGGTAGAAATCCCCGTGCGCGTTCTGCCAAAAGCACCATTTGCATGCATATCGTGTGGTTTTGCAGAAAACTGCGTCCGCGTCTACCAAAAGATGCATATGCACGCTTAAAACGCGTTTTGGCACAAATGCATGTACGGGTCCTAAAAAGAGCAGCATCGGCATGCTTTTCAAGTCGTTTGGTAGAAATCCACGTGCGCGTTCTGCCAAAAGCACCATATGCATGCATATCGTGTGGTTTTGCAGAAAACTGCGTCCGCGTCTACCAAAAGATGCATGTGCATGCTTAAACCGCGTTTTGGCACAAATCCACGTGCGGGTGCTAAAAAGAGCAGCATCGGCATGCTTTTCACGTCGTATGGTAGAAATCCACGTGCGCGTTCTGGCAAAAGCACCACTTGCATGCATATCGTGTGGTTTTGCAGAAAACTGCGTCCGCGTCTACCAAAAGATGCATGTGCATGCTTAGCACGCGTTTTGGCACAAATCCATTTGTGGGTGCTAAAAATAGCAGCATCGGCATGCTTTTCACGTCGTTTGTTAGAAATCCACGTGCGCGTTCTGCAAAAGCACCATTTGCATGCATATCGTGTGGTTTTGCAGAAAACTGCGTCCGCGTCTACCAAAAGATACATGTGCATGCTTAAAACGCGTTTTCGCACAAATCCATGTGCGGGTGCTAAAAAGAGCAGCATCGGCATGCTTTTCACGTCGTTTGGTAGAAATCCACGTGCGCGTTCTGCCAAAAGCACCATTTGCATGCATATCGTGTGGTTTTGCAGAAAACTGCGTCCGCGTCTACCAAAAGATGCATGTGCATGTTGAAAACGCGTTTTGGCACAAATCCATGTGCGGGTGCTAAAAAGAGCAGCATCTTTTCACGTCGTTTGGTAGAAATCCACGCGCGCGTTCTGCCAAAAGCACCATTTGCATGCATATCGTGTGGTTTTGCAGAAAACTGCGTCCGCGTCTACCAAAAGATGCATGTGCATGCTTAAAACGCGTTTTGGCACAAATCCATGAGCGGGTGCTAAAAAGAGCAGCATCTTTTCACGTCGTTTGGTAGAAATCCACGTGCGCGTTCTGCCAAAAGCACCATTTGCATGCATATCGTGTGGTTTTGCAGAAAACTGCGTCCGCGTCTACCAAAAGATGCATGTGCATGCTTAAAACGCGTTTTGGCACAAATCCATGTGCGGGTGCTAAAAAGAGCAGCATCTTTTCACGTCGTTTGGTAGAAATCCACGTGCGCGTTCTGCCAAAAGCACCATTTGCATGCATATCGTGTGGTTTTGCAGAAAACTGCGTCCGCGTCTACCAAAAGATGCATGTGCATGCTTAAAACACGTTTTGGCACAAATCCATGTGCGGGTGCTAAAAAGAGCAGCATCGGCATGCTTTTCACGGCGTTTGGTAGAAATCCACGTGCGCGTTCTGCCAAAAGCACCATTTGCATGCATATCGTGTGGTTTTGCAGAAAACTGCGTCCGCGTCTACCAAAAGATGCATGTGCATGCTTAAAACGCGTTTTGGCACAAATCCATGTGCGGGTGCTAAAAAGAGCAGCATCGGCATGCTTTTCACGTCGTTTGGTAGAAATCCACGTGCGCGTTCTGCCAAAAGCACCATTCGCATGCATATCGTGTGGTTTTGCAGAAAACTGCGTCCGCGTCTACCAAAAGATGCATGTGCATGCTTAAAACGCGTTTTGGCACAAAGCAATGTGCGGGTGCTAAAAAGAGCAGCATCGGCATGCTGTTCACGTCGTTTGGTAGAAATCCACGTGCGCTTTCTGCCAAAAGCACCATTTGCATGCATATCGTGTGGTTTTGCAGAAAACTGCGTCCGCGTCTACCAAAAGATGCATCATCATCATCATCATCATCATCATCAGCCTGGTTACGCCCACTGCAGGGCAAAGGCCTCTCCCATACTTCTCCAACAACCCCGGTCATGTACTAATTGTGGCCATGCCGTCCCTGCAAACTTCTTAATCTCATCCGCCCACCTAACTTTCTGTCGCCCCCTGCTACGCTTCCCTTCCCTTGGGATCCAGTCCGTAACCCTTAATGACCATCGGTTATCTTCCCTCCTCATTACATGTCCTGCCCATGCCCATTTCTTTTTCTTGATTTCAACTAAGATGTCATTAACTCGCGTTTGTTCCCTCACCCAATCTGCTCTTTTCTTATCCCTTAACGTTACACCTATCATTCTTCTTTCCATAGCTCGTTGTGTCGTCCTCAATTTGAGTAGAACCCTTTTCGTAAGCCTCCAGGTTTCTGCCCCGTAGGTGAGTACTGGTAAGACACAGCTATTATATACTTTTCTCTTGAGGGATAACGGCAACCTGCTGTTCATGATTTGGGAATGCCTGCCAAACGCACTCCAGCCCATTCTTATTCTTCTGATTATTTCCGTCTCATGATCCGGATCCGCCGTCACTACCTGCCCTAAGTAGATGTATTCCCTTACGACTTCCAGTGCCTCGCTGCCTATTGTAAATTGCTGTTCTCTCCCGAGACTGTTAAGCATTACTTTAGTTTTCTGCATATTAATTTTTAGACCCACTCTTCTGCTTTGCCTCTCCAGGTCAGTGAGCATGCATTGCAATTGGTCCCCTGAGTTACTAAGCAAGGCAATATCATCAGCGAATCGCAAGTTACTAAGGTATTCTCCATTAACTTTTATCCCCAATTCTTCCCAATCCAGGTCTCTGAATACCTCCTGTAAACACGCTGTGAATAGCATTGGAGATATCGTATCTCCCTGCCTGACGCCTTTCTTTATTGAGATTTTGTTGCTTGCTTTATGGAGGACTACGGTGGCTGTGGAGCCGCTATAGATATCTTCCAGTATTTTTATATATGGCTCATCTACACCCTGATTCCGTAATGCCTCCATGACTGCTGAGGTTTCGACTGAATCAAACGCTTTCTCGTAATCAATGAAAGCTATATATAAGGGTTGGTTATATTCTGCACATTTCTCTATCACTTGATTGATAGTGTGAATATGGTCTATTGTTGAGTAGCCTTTACGGAATCCTGCCTGGTCCTTTGGTTGACAGAAGTCTAAGGTGTTCCTGATTCTATTTGCAATTACCTTAGTAAATACTTTGTAGGCAACGGACAGTAAGCTGATCGGTCTATAATTTTTCAAGTCTTTGGCGTCCCCTTTCTTATGGATTAGGATTATGTTAGCGTTCTTCCAAGATTCCGGTACCCTCGAGGTCATGAGGCATTGCGTATACAGGGTGGCCAGTTTCTCTAGAACAATCTGTCCACCATCCTTCAACAAATCTGCTGTTACCTGATCCTCCCCAGCTGCCTTCCCCCTTTGCATATCTCCTAAGGCTTTCTTTACTTCTTCCGGCGTTACCTTCGGGATTTCGAATTCCTCTAGACTATTTTCTCTTCCATTATTGTCGTGGGTGCCACTGGTACTGTATAAATCTCTATAGAACTCCTCAGCCACTTGAACTATCTCATCCATATTAGTAATGATATTGCCGGCTTTGTCTCTTAACGCATACATCTGATTCTTGCCAATTCCTAGTTTCTTCTTCACTGTTTTTAGGCTTCCTCCGCTCCTGAGAGCATGTTCAATTCTATCCATATTATACTTCCTTATGTCAGCTGTCTTACGCTTGTTGATTAACTTCGAAAGTTCTGCCAGTTCTATTCTAGCTGTAGGGTTAGATGTTTTCATACATTGGCGTTTCTTGATCAGATCTTTCGTCTCCTGCGATAGTTTGCTGGTATTCTGCCTAACGGAGTTACCACCGACTTCTTTTGCACACTCCTTAATGATGCCCACAAGATTGTCGTTCATTGCTTCAACACTAAGGTCCTCTTCCTGAGTTAAAGCTGAATACCTGTTCTGTAGCTTGATCTGGAATTCCTCTATTTTCCCTCTTACCGCTAACTCATTGATCGGCTTCTTATGTACCAGTTTCTTCCGTTCCCTCCTCAGGTCTAGGCTAATTCGAGTTCTTACCATCCTGTGGTCACTGCAGCGCACCTTGCCGAGCACGTCCACATCTTGTATGATGCCAGGGTTAGCGCAGAGTATGAAGTCTATTTTATTTCTAGTCTCGCCGTTCGGGCTCCTCCACGTCCACTTTCGGCTATCCCGCTTGCGGAAGAAGGTATTCATTATCCTCATATTATTCTGTTCCGCAAACTCTACTAATAACTCTCCCCTGCTATTCCTAGTGCCTATGCCATATTACCCCACTGCCGTGTCTCCAGCCTGCTTCTTGCCTACCTTGGCATTAAAGTCGCCCATTAGTATAGTGTATTTAGTTTTCACTCTCCCCACCGCCGATTCCACGTCTTCATAGAAGCTTTCGACTTCCTGGTCATCATGACTGGATGTAGGGGCGTAGACCTGTACAATCTTCATTTTGTACCTCTTGTTAAGTTTCACAACAAGACCTGCCACCCTCTCGTTAATGCTATAGAATTCCTGGATGTTACCAGCTATATTCTTATTAATCAGGAATCCGACTCCTAGTTCTCTTCTATCCGCTAAGCCCCGGTAGCACAGGACGTGCCCGCTATTTAGCACTGTGCTATTTAGATGAATGTGCATGCTTAAAACGCGTTTTGGCACAAATCCATGTGCGGGTGCTAAAAAGAGCAGCATCGGCATGCTTTTCACGTCGTTTGGTAGAAATCCACGTGCGCGTTCTGCCAAAAGCACCATTTGCATGCATATCGTGTGGTTTTGCAGAAAACTGCGTCCGCGTCTACCAAAAGATGCATGTGCATGCTTAAAACGCGTTTTGGCACAAATCCATGTGCGGGTGCTAAAAAGAGCAGCATCGGCATGCTTTTCACGTCGTTTGGTAGAAATCCACGTGCGCGTTCTGCCAAAAGCCCCATTTGCATGCATATCGTGTGGTTTTGCAGAAAACTGCGTCCGCGACTACCAAAAGATGCATGTGCATGCTTAAAACGCGTTTTGGCACAAATCCATGTGCGGGTGCTAAAAAGAGCAGCATCTATTCACGTCGTTTGGTAGAAATCCACGTGCGGGTTCTGCCAAAAGCACCATTTGCATGCATATCGTGTGGTTTTGCAGAAAACTGCGTCCGCGTCTACCAAAAGATGCATGTGCATGCTTAAAACGCGTTTTGGCACAAATCCATGTGCGGGTGCTAAAAAGAGCAGCATCGGCATGCCTTTCACGTCGTTTAGTAGAAATCCACGTGCGCGTTCTGCCAAAAGCACCATTTGCATGCATATCGTGTGGTTTTGCAGAAAACTGCGTCCGCGTCTACCAAAAGATGCATGTGCATGCTTAAAACGCGTTTTGGCACAAATCCATGTGCGGGTGCTAAAAAGAGCAGCATCGGCATGCTTTTCACGTCGTTTGGTAGAAATCCACGTGCGCGTTCTGCCAAAAGCACCATTCGCATGCATATCGTGTGGTTTTGCAGAAAACTGCGTCCGCGTCTACCAAAAGATGTATGTGCATGCTTAAAACGCGTTTTGGCACAAAGCAATTGGCGGGTGCTAAAAAGAGCAGCATCGGCATGCTGTTCACGTCGTTTGGTAGAAATCCACGTGCGCTTTCTGCCAAAAGCACCATTTGCATGCATATCGTGTGGTTTTGCAGAGAACTGCGTCCGCGTCTACCAAAAGATGCATCATCATCATCATCAGCCTGGTTACGCCCACTGCAGAGCAAAGGCCTCTCCCATACTTCTCCAACAACCCCGGTCATGTACTAATTGTGGCCATGCCGTCCCTGCAAACTTCTTAATCTCATCCGCCCACCTAACTTTCTGCCGCCCCCTGCTACGCTTCCCTTCCCTTGGGATCCAGTCCGTAACCCTTAATGACCATCGGTTATCTTCCCTCCTCATTACATGTCCTGCCCATGCCCATTTCTTTTTCTTGATTTCAACTAAGATGTCATTAACTCGCGTTTGTTCCCTCACCCAATCTGCTCTTTTCTTATCCCTTAACGTTACACCTATCATTCTTCTTTCCATAGCTCGTTGTGTCGTCCTCAATTTGAGTAGAACTCTTTTCGTAAGCCTCCAGGTTTCTGCCCCGTAGGTGAGTACTGGTAAGACACAGCTATTATATACTTTTCTCTTGAGGGATAACGGCAACCTGCTGTTCATGATTTGGGAATGCCTGCCAAACGCACTCCAGCCCATTCTTATTCTTCTGATTATTTCCGTCTCATGATCCGGATCCGCCGTCACTACCTGCCCTAAGTAGATGTATTCCCTTACGACTTCCAGTGCCTCGCTGCCTATTGTAAATTGCTGTTCTCTCCCGAGACTGTTAAGCATTACTTTAGTTTTCTGCATATTAATTTTTAGACCCACTCTTCTGCTTTGCCTCTCCAGTTCAGTGAGCATGCATTGCAATTGGTCCCCTGAGTTACTAAGCTAGGCAATATCATCAGCGAATCGCAAGTTACTAAGGTATTCTCCATTAACTTTTATCCCCAATTCTTCCCAATCCAGGTCTCTGAATACCTCCTGTAAACACGCTGTGAATAGCATTGGAGATATCGTATCTCCCTGCCTGACGCCTTTCTTTATTGAGATTTTGTTGCTTGCTTTATGGAGGACTACGGTGGCTGTGGAGCCGCTATAGATATCTTCCAGTATTTTTATATATGGCTCATCTACACCCTGATTCCGTAATGCCTCCATGACTGCTGAGGTTTCGACTGAATCAAACGCTTTCTCGTAATCAATGAAAGCTATATATAAGGGTTGGTTATATTCTGCACATTTCTCTATCACTTGATTGATAGTGTGAATATGGTCTATTGTTGAGTAGCCTTTACGGAATCCTGCCTGGTCCTTTGGTTGACAGAAGTCTAAGGTGTTCCTGATTCTATTTGAAATTACCTTAGTAAATACTTTGTAGGCAACGGACAGTAAGCTGATCGGTCTATAATTTTTCAAGTCTTTGGCGTCCCCTTTCTTATGGATTAGGATTATGTTAGCGTTCTTCCAAGATTCCGGTACCCTCGAGGGCATGAGGCATTGCGTATACAGGGTGGCCAGTTTCTCTAGAACAATCTGTCCACCATCCTTCAACAAATCTGCTGTTACCTGATCCTCCCCAGCTGCCTTCCCCCTTTGCATATCTCCTAAGGCTTTCTTACTTCTTCCGGCGTTACCTTCGGGATTTCGAATTCCTCTAGGCTATTTTCTCTTCCATTATTGTCGTGGGTGCCACTGGTACTGTATAAATCTCTATAGAACTCCTCAGCCACTTGAACTATCTCATCCATATTAGTAATGATATTGCCGGCTTTGTCTCTTAACGCATACATCTGATTCTTGCCAATTCCTAGTTTCTTCTTCACTGTTTTTAGGCTTCCTCCGCTCCTGAGAGCATGTTCAATTCTATCCATATTATACTTCCTTATGTCAGCTGTCTTACGCTTGTTGATTAACTTCGAAAGTTCTGCCAGTTCTATTCTAGCTGTAGGGTTAGATGCTTTCATACATTGGCGTTTCTTGATCAGATCTTTCGTCTCCTGCGATAGTTTGCTGGTATTCTGCCTAACGGAGTTACCACCGACTTCCATTGCACACTCCTTAATGATGCCCACAAGATTGTCGTTCATTGCTTCAACACTAAGGTCCTCTTCCTGAGTTAAAGCTGAATACCTGTTCTGTAGCTTGATCTGGAATTCCTCTATTTTCCCTCTTACCGCTAACTCATTGATCGGCTTCTTATGTACCAGTTTCTTCCGTTCCCTCCTCAGGTCTAGGCTAATTCGAGTTCTTACCATCCTGTGGTCACTGCAGCGCACCTTGCCGAGCACGTCCACATCTTGTATGATGCCAGGGTTAGCGCAGAGTATGAAGTCTATTTCATTTCTAGTCTCGCCGTTCGGGCTCCTCCACGTCCACTTTCGGCTATCCCGCTTGCGGAAGAAGGTATTCATTATCCTCATATTATTCTGTTCCGCAAACTCTACTAATAACTCTCCCCTGCTATTCCTAGTGCCTATGCCATATTACCCCACTGCCTTGTCTCCAGCCTGCTTCTTGCCTACCTTGGCATTAAAGTCGCCCATTAGTATAGTGTATTTAGTTTTCACTCTCCCCACCGCCGATTCCACGTCTTCATAGAAGCTTTCGACTTCCTGGTGATCATGACTGGATGTAGGGGCGTAGACCTGTACAATCTTCATTTTGTACCTCTTATTAAGTTTCACAACAAGACCTGCCACCCTCTCGTTAATGCTATAGAATTCCTGGATGTTACCAGCTATATTCTTATTAATCAGGAATCCGACTCCTAGTTCTCTTCTATCCGCTAAGCCCCGGTAGCACAGGACGTGCCCGCTATTTAGCACTGTGCTATTTAGATGCATGTGCATGCTTAAAACGCGTTTTGGCACAAATCCATGTGCGGGTGCTAAAAGAGCAGCATCGGCATGCTTTTCACGTCGTTTGGTAGAAATCCACGTGCGCGTTCTGCCTAAAGCACCATTTGCATGCATATCGTGTGGTTTTGCAGAAAACTGCGTCCGCGTCTACCAAAAGATGCATGTGCATGCTTAGCACGCGTTTTGGCACAAATCCATTTGTGGGTGCTAAAAATAGCAGCATCGGCATGCTTTTCACGTCGTTTGGTAGAAATCCACGTGCGCGTTCTGCCAAAAGCACCATTTGCATGCATATCGTGTGGTTTTGCAGAAAACTGTGTCCGCGTCTACCAAAAGATACATGTGCATGCTTAAAACGCGTTTTCGCACAAATCCATGTGCGGGTGCTAAAAAGAGCAGCATCGGCATGCTTTTCACGTCGTTTGGTAGAAATCCACGTGCGCGTTCTGCCAAAAGCACCATTTGCATGCATATCGTGTGGTTTTGCAGAAAACTGCGTCCGCGTCTACCAAAAGATGCATGTGCATGTTGAAAACGCGTTTTGGCACAAATCCATGTGCGGGTGCTAAAAAGAGCAGCATCGGCATGCTTTTCACGTCGTTTGGTAGAAATCCACGCGCGCGTTCTGCCAAAAGCACCATTTGCATGCATATTGTGTGGTTTTGCAGAAAAGTGCGTCCGCGTCTACCAAAAGATGCATGTGCGTGCTTAAAACGCGTTTTGGCACAAATCCATGTGCGGGTGCTAAAAAGAGCAGCATCGGCATGCTTTTCACGTCGTTTGGTAGAAATCCACGATCGCGTTCTGCCAAAAGCACCATTTGCATGCATATCGTGTGGTTTTGGAGAAAACTGCGTCCGCGTCTACCAAAAGATGCATGTGCATGCTTAAAACGCGTTTTGGCACAAATCCATGTGCGGGTGCTAAAAAGAGCAGCATCGGCATGCTTTTCACGTCGTTTGGTAGAAATCCACGTGCGCGTTCTGCCAAAAGCACCATTCGCATGCATATCGTGTGGTTTTGCAGAAAACTGCGTCCGCGTCTACCAAAAGATGCATGTGCATGCTTAAAACGCGTTTTGGCACAAATCCATGTGCGGGTGCTAAAAAGAGCAGCATCTTTTCACGTCGTTTGGTAGAAATCCACGTGCGCGTTCTGCCAAAAGCACCATTTGCATGCATATCGTGTGGTTTTGCAGAAAACTGCGTCCGCGTCTACCAAAAGATGCATGTGCATGCTTAAAACGCGTTTTGGCACAAATCCATGTGCGGGTGCTAAAAAGAGCAGCATCGGCATGCTTTTCACGTCGTTTGGTAGAAATCCACGTGCGCGTTCTGCCAAAAGCACCATTTGCATGCATATCGTGTGGTTTTGCCGAAAACTGCGTCCGCGTCTACGAAAAGATGCATGTGCATGCTTAAAACGCGTTTTGGCACAAATCCATGTGCGGGGGCTAAAAATAGCAGCATCTTTTCACGTCGTTTGGTAGAAATCCACGTGCGCGTTCTGCCAAAAGCACCATTTGCATGCATATCGTGTGGTTTTGCAGAAAACTGCGTCCGCGTCTACCAAAAGATGCATGTGCATGCTTAAAACGCGTTTTGGCACAAATCCATGTGCGGGTGCTAAAAAGAGCAGCATCGGCATGCTTTTCACGTCGTTTGGTAGAAATCCACGTGCGCGTTCTGCCAAAAGCACCATTTGCATGCCTATCGTGTGGTTTTGCAGAAAACTGCGTCCGCGTCTACCAAAAGATGCATGTGCATGCTTAAAACGCGTTTTGGCACAAATCCATGTGCGGGTGCTAAAAAGAGCAGCATCGGCATGCTTTTCACGTCGTTTGGTAGAAATCCACGTGCGCGTTCTGCCAAAAGCACCATTTGCATGCATATCGTGTGGTTTTGCAGAAAACTGCGTCCGCGTCTACCAAAAGATGCATGTGCATGCTTAAAACGCGTTTTGGCACAAATCCATGTGCGGGTGCTAAAAAAAGCAGCATCGGCATGCTTTTCACGTCGTTTGGTAGAAATCCACGTGCGCGTTCTGCCAAAAGCACCATTTGCATGCATATCGTGTGGTTTTGCAGAAAACTGCGTCCGCGTCTACCAAAAGATGCATGTGCATGCTTAAAACGCGTTTTGGCACAAATCCATGTGCGGGTGCTAAAAAGAGCAGCATCTTTTCACGTCGTTTGGTAGAAATCCACGTGCGCGTTCTGCCAAAAGCACCATTTGCATGCATATCGTGTGGTTTTGCAGAAAACTGCGTCCGCGTCTACCAAAAGATGCATGTGCATGCTTAAAACGCGTTTTGGCACAAATCCATGTGCGG
>NW_027460378.1:0-91734 GCF_050947875.1 Dermacentor variabilis
AACGCGTTTTAAGCATGCACATGCATCTTTTGGTAGACGCGGACGCAGTTTTCTGCAAAACGCACGATATGCATGCAAATGGTGCTTTTGGCAGAACGCGCACGTGGATTTCTACCAAACGACGTGAAAAGCATGCCGATGCTGCTCTTTTTAGCACCCGCACATGGATTTGTGCCAAAACGCGTTTTAAGCATGCAAGTGCATCTTTTGGTAGACGCGTACGCAGTTTTCTGCAAAACCACACGATATGCATGCAAATGGTGCTTTTGGCAGAACGCGCACGTGGATTTCTACCAAACGACGTGAAAAGCATGCCGATGCTGCTCTTTTTAGCACCGGCACATGGATTTGTGCCAAAACGCGTTTTAAGCATGCACATGCATCTTTTGGTAGACGCGGACGCACTTTTCTGCAAAACCACACAATATGCATGCAAATGTGCTTTTGGCAGAACGCGCACGTGGATTTCTACCAAACGACGTGAAAAGCATGCCGATGCTGCTCTTTTTAGCACCCGCACATGGATTTGTGCCAAAACGGGTTTTAAGCATGCACATGCATCTTTTGGTAGACGCGGACGCAGTTTTCTGCAAAACCACAGGATATGCATGCAAATGGCGCTTTTGGCAGAACGCGCACGTGGATTTCTACCAAACGACGTGAAAAGCATGCCGATGCTGCTCTTTTTAGCACCCGCACATGGATTTGTGCCAAAACGCGTTTTAAGCATGCACATGCATCTTTTGGTAGACGCGGACGCAGTTTTCGGCAAAACCACACGATATGCATGCAAATGGTGCTTTTGGCAGAACGCGCACGTGGATTTCTACCAAACGACGTGAAAAGCATGCCGATGCTGCTCTTTTTAGCACCCGCACATGGATTTGTGCCAAAACGCGTGTTAAGCATGCACATGCATCTTTTGGTAGACGCGGACGCAGTTTTCTGCAAAACCACACGATATGCATGCAAATGGTGCTTTTGGCAGAACGCGCACGTGGATTTCTACCAAACGACGTGAAAAGCATGCCGATGCTGCTCTTTTTAGCACCCGCACATTGTTTTGTGCCAAAACGCGTTTTAAGCATGCACATGCATCTTTTGGTAGACGCGGACGCAGTTTTCTGCAAAACCACACGATATGCATGCAAATGGTGCTTTTGGCAGAACGCGCACGTGGATTCCTACCAAACGACGTGAAAAGCATGCCGATGTTGCTCTTTTTAGCACCCGCACATGAATATGTGCCAAAACGCGTTTTAAGCATGCACATGCATCTTTTGGTAGACGCGGACGCAGTTTTCTGGAAAACCACACGATATGCATGCAAATGGTGCTTTTGGCAGAACGCGCACGTGGATTTCTACCAAACGACGTAAAAAGCATGCTGATGCTGCTCTTTTTAGCACCCGCACATTGTTTTGTGCCAAAACGCGTTTTAAGCATGCACATGCATCTTTTGGTAGACGCGGACGCAGTTTTCTGCAAAACAACACGATATGCATGCAAATGGTGCTTTTGGCAGAAAGCGCAAGTGAATTTCTACCAAACGACGTGAAAAGCATGCCGATGCTGCTCTTTTTAGCACCCGCACATGGATTTGTGCCAAAACGCGTTTTAAGCATGCACATGCATCTTTTGGTAGACGCGGACGCAGTTTTCTGCAAAACCACACGATATGCATGCAAATGGTGCTTTTGGCAGAACGCGCACGTGGATTTCTACCAAACGACGTGAAAAGCATGCCGATGCTGCTCTTTTTAGCACCCGCACATGGATTTGTGCCAAAACGCGTTTTAAGCATGCACATGCATCTTTTGGTAGACGCGGACGCAGTTTTCTGCAAAACCACACGATATGCATGCAAATGGTGCTTTTGGCAGATCGCGCCGTGGATTTCTACCAAACGACGTGAAAAGCATGCCGATGCTGCTCTTTTTAGCACCCGCACATGGATTTGTGCCAAAACGCGGTTTAAGCATGCACAGGCATCTTTTGGTAGACGCGGACGCAGTTTTCTGCAAAACCACACAATATGCATGCAAATGGTGCTTTTGGCAGAACGCGCACGTGGATTTCTACCAAACGACGTGAAAAGCATGGCGATGCTGCTCTTTTTAGCACCCGCTCTTGGATTTGTGCCAAAACGCGTTTTAAGCATGCACATGCATCTTTTGGTAGACGCGGACGCAGTTTTCTGCAAAACCACACGATATGCATGCAAATGGTGCTTTTGGCCGAACGCGCACGTGGATTTCTACCAAACGACGTGAAAAGCATGCCGATGCTGCTCTTTTTAGCACCCGCACATTGTTTTGTGCCAAAACGCGTTTTAAGCATGCACATGCATCTTTTGGTAGACGCGGACGCAGTTTTCTGCAAAACCACACGATATGCATGCAAATGGTGCTTTTGGCAGAACGCGCACGTGGATTTCTACCAAACGACGTGAAAAGCATGCCGATGTTGCTCTTTTTAGCACCCGCACATGGAAATGTGCCAAAACGCGTTTTAAGCATGCACATGCATCTTTTGGTAGACGCGGACGCAGTTTTCTGGAAAACCACACGATATGCATGCAAATGGTGCTTTTGGCAGAACGCGCACGTGGATTTCTACCAAACGACGTGAAAAGCATGCCGATGCTGCTCTTTTTAGCACCCGCACATGGATTTGTGCCAAAACGCGTTTTAAGCATGCACATGCATCTTTTGGTAGACGCGGACGCAGTTTTCTGCAAAACCACACGATATGCATGCAAATGGTGCTTTTGGCAGATCGCGCCCGTGGATTTCTACCAAACGACGGGAAAAGCATGCCGATGCTGCTCTTTTTAGCACCCGCACATGGATTTGTGCCAAAACGCGGTTTAAGCATGCACATGCATCTTTTGGTAGACGCGGACGCAGTTTTCTGCAAAACCACACAATATGCATGCAAATGGTGCTTTTGGCAGAACGCGCACGTGGATTTCTACCAAACGACGTGAAAAGCATGCCGATGCTGCTCTTTTTAGCACCCGCTCTTGGATTTGTGCCAAAACGCGTTTTAAGCATGCACATGCATCTTTTGGTAGACGCGGACGCAGTTTTCTGCAAAACCACACGATATGCATGCAAATGGTGCTTTTGGCAGAACGCGCACGTGGATTTCTACCAAACGACGTGAAAAGCATGCCGATGCTGCTCTTTTTAGCACCCGCACATTGTTTTGTGCCAAAACGCGTTTTAAGCATGCACATGCATCTTTTGGTAGACGCGGACGCAGTTTTCTGCAAAACCACACGATATGCATGCAAATGGTGCTTTTGGCAGAACGCGCACGTGGATTCCTACCAAACGACGTGAAAAGCATGCCGATGTTGCTCTTTTTAGCACCCGCACATGGATATGCGCCAAAACGCGTTTTAAGCATGCACATGCATCTTTTGGTAGACGCGGACGCAGTTTTCTGGAAAACCACACGATATGCATGCAAATGGTGCTTTTGGCAGAACGCGCACGTGGATTTCTACCAAACGACGTAAAAAGCATGCTGATGCTGCTCTTTTTAGCACCCGCACATTGTTTTGTGCCAAAACGCGTTTTAAGCATGCACATGCATCTTTTGGTAGACGCGGACGCAGTTTTCTGCAAAACAACACGATATGCATGCAAATGGTGCTTTTGGCAGAAAGCGCAAGTGAATTTCTACCAAACGACGTGAAAAGCATGCCGATGCTGCTCTTTTTAGCACCCGCACATGGATTTGTGCCAAAACGCGTTTTAAGCATGCACATGCATCTTTTGGTAGACGCGGACGCAGTTTTCTGCAAAACCACACGATATGCATGCAAATGGTGCTTTTGGCAGAACGCGCACGTGGATTTCTACCAAACGACGTGAAAAGCATGCCGATGCTGCTCTTTTTAGCACCCGCACATGGATTTGTGCCAAAACGCGTTTTAAGCATGCACATGCATCTTTTGGTAGACGCGGACGCAGTTTACTGCAAAACCACACGATATGCATGCAAATGGGGCTTTCGGCACAACGCGCACGTGGATTTCTACCAAACGACGTGAAAAGCATGCCGATGCTGCTCTTTTTAGCACCCGCACATGGATTTGTGCCAAAACACGTGTTAAGCATGCACATGCATCTTTTGGTAGACGCGGACGCAGTTTTCTGCAAAACCACACGATATGCATGCAAATGGTGCTTTTGGCAGAACGCGCACGTGGATTTCTACCAAACGACGTGAAAAGCATGCCGATGCTGCTCTTTTTAGCACCCGCACATTGTTTTGTGCCAAAACGCGTTTTAAGCATGCACATGCATCTTTTGGTAGACGCGGACGCAGTTTTCTGCAAAACCACACGATATGCATGCAAATGGTGCTTTTGGCAGAACGCGCACGTGGATTTCTACCAAACGACGTGAAAAGCATGCCGATGTTGCTCTTTTTAGCACCCGCACATGGATATGTGCCAAAACGCGTTTTAAGCATGCACATGCATCTTTTGGTAGACGCGGACGCAGTTTTCTGGAAAACCACACGATATGCATGCAAATGGTGCTTTTGGCAGAACGCGAACGTGGATTTCTACCAAACGACGTGAAAAGCATGCCGATGCTGCTCTTTTTAGCACCCGCACATTGTTTTGTGCCAAAACGCGTTTTAAGCATGCACATGCATCTTTTGGTAGACGCGGACGCAGTTTTCTGCAAAACCACACGATATGCATGCAAATGGTGCTTTTGGCAGAACGCGCACGTGGATTTCTACCAAACGACGTGAAAAGCATGCCGATGCTGCTCTTTTTAAGTACCCGCACATGGATTTGTGCCAAAACGCGTTTTAAGCATGCACATGCATCTTTTGGTAGACGCGGACGCAGTTTACTGCAAACCACACGATATGCATGCAAATGGTGCTTTCGGCAGAACGCGCACGTGGATTTCTACCAAACGACGTGAAAAGCATTCCGATGCTGCTCTTTTTAGCACCCGCTCTTGGATATGTGCCAAAACGCGTTTTAAGCATGCACATGCATCTTTGGTAGACGCGGACGCAGTTTTCTGGAAAACCACACGATATGCATGCAAATGGTGCTTTTGGAAGAACGCGCACGTGGATTTCTACCAAACGACGTGAAAAGCATGCCGATGCTGCTCTTTTTAGCACCCGCACATGGATTTGTGCCAAAACGCGTCTTAAGCATGCATATGCATCTTTTGGTAGACGCGGACGCTGTTTTCTGCAAAACCACACGATATGCATGCAAATGGTGCTTTTGGCAGAACGCGCACGTGGATTTCTACCAAACGACGTGAAAAGCATGCCGATGCTGCTCTTTTTAGCACCCGCACATGGATTTGTGCCAAAACGCGTTTTAAGCATGCACATGCATCTTTTGGTAGACGTGGACGCAGTTTTTTCCAAAACCACACGATATGCATGCAAATAGTGCTTTTGGCAGAACGCGCACGTGGATTTCTACCAAACGACGTGAAAAGCATGCCGATGCTGCTCTTTTTAGCACCCGCACATGGATTTGTGTCAAAACGCGTTTTAAGCATGCACATGCATCTTTTGGTAGACGCGGACGCAGTTTTCTGCAAAACCACTCGATATGCATGCAAATAGTGCTTTTGGCAGAACGCGCACGTGGATTTCTACCAAACGACGTGAAAAGCATGCCGATGCTGCTCTTTTTAGCACCCGCACATGGATTTGTGCCAAAACGCGTTTTAAGCATGCACATGCATCTTTTGGTAGACGCGGACGCAGTTTTGTGCAAAACCACACGATATGCATGCAAATGGTGCTTTTGGCAGAACGCGCACGTGGATTTCTACCAAACGACGTGAAAAGCATGCCGATGCTGCTCTTTTTAGCACCCGCACATGGATTTGTGCCAAAACGCGTTTTAAGCATGCACATGCATCTTTTGGTAGACGCGGACGCAGTTTTGTGCAAAACCACACGATATGCATGCAAATGGTGCTTTTGGCAGAACGCGCACGTGGATTTCTACCAAACGACGTGAAAAGCATGCCGATGCTGCTCTTTTTAGCACCCGCACATGGATTTGTGCCAAAACGCGTTTTAAGCATGCACATGCATCTTTTGGTAGACGCGGACGCAGTTTTCTGCAAAACCACATGATATGCATGCAAATGGTGCTTTTGGCAGAACGCGCACGTGGATTTCTACCAAACGACGTGAAAAGCATGCCGATGCTGCTCTTTTCAGCACCCGCACATAGTTTTGTGCCAAAACGCGTTTTAAGCATGCACATGCACCTTTTGGTAGACGCAGACGCAGTTTTCTGCAAAACCACACGATATGCATGCAAATGGTGCTTTTGGCAGAACGCGCACGTGGATTTCTACCAAACGACGTGAAAAGCATGCCGATGCTTCTCTTTTTAGCACCCGCACATGGATTTGTGCCAAAACGCGTTTTAAGCATGCACATGCATCTTTTGGTAGACGCGGACGCAGTTTTCTGCAAAACCACACGATATGCATGCAAATGGTGCTTTTGGCAGAACGCGCACGTGGATTTCTACCAAACGACGTGAAAAGCATGCCGATGCTGCTCTTTTTAGCACCCGCACATTGTTTTGTGCCAAAACGCGTTTTAAGCATGCACATGCATCTTTTGGTAGACGCGGACGCAGTTTTCTGCAAAACCACACGATATGCATGCAAATGGTGCTTTTGGCAGAACGCGCACGTGGATTCCTACCAAACGACGTGAAAAGCATGCCGATGTTGCTCTTTTTAGCACCCGCACATGGATATGTGCCAAAACGCGTTTTAAGCATGCACATGCATCTTTTGGTAGACGCGGACGCAGTTTTCTGGAAAACCACACGATATGCATGCAAATGGTGCTTTTGGCAGAACGCGCACGTGGATTTCTACCAAACGACGTAAAAAGCATGCTGATGCTGCTCTTTTTAGCACCCGCACATTGTTTTGTGCCAAAACGCGTTTTAAGCATGCACATGCATGTTTTGGTAGACGCGGACGCAGTTTTCTGCAAAACAACACGATATGCATGCAAATGGTGCTTTTGGCAGAAAGCGCAAGTGAATTTCTACCAAACGACGTGAAAAGCATGCCGATGCTGCTCTTTTTAGCACCCGCACATGGATTTGTGCCAAAAAGCGTTTTAAGCATGCACATGCATCTTTTGGTAGACGCGGACGCAGTTTTCTGCAAAACCACACGATATGCATGCAAATGGTGCTTTTGGCAGAACGCGCACGTGGATTTCTACCAAACGACGTGAAAAGCATGCCGATGCTGCTCTTTTTAGCACCCGCACATGGATTTGTGCCAAAACGCGTTTTAAGCATGCACATGCATCTTTTGGTAGACGCGGACGCAGTTTTCTGCAAAACCACACGATATGCATGCAAATGGTGCTTTTGGCAGATCGCGCCCGTGGATTTCTACCAAACGACGGGAAAAGCATGCCGATGCTGCTCTTTTTAGCACCCGCACATGGATTTGTGCCAAAACGCGGTTTAAGCATGCACATGCATCTTTTGGTAGACGCGGACGCAGTTTTCTGCAAAACCACACAATATGCATGCAAATGGTGCTTTTGGCAGAACGCGCACGTGGATTTCTACCAAACGACGTGAAAAGCATGCCGATGCTGCTCTTTTTAGCACCCGCTCTTGGATTTGTGCCAAAACGCGTTTTAAGCATGCACATGCATCTTTTGGTAGACGCGGACGCAGTTTTCTGCAAAACCACACGATATGCATGCAAATGGTGCTTTTGGCAGAACGCGCACGTGGATTTCTACCAAACGACGTGAAAAGCATGCCGATGCTGCTCTTTTTAGCACCCGCACATTGTTTTGTGCCAAAACGCGTTTTAAGCATGCACATGCATCTTTTGGTAGACGCAGACGCAGTTTTCTGCAAAACCACACGATATGCATGCAAATGGTGCTTTTGGCAGAACGCGCACTTGGATTTCTACCAAACGACGTGAAAAGCATGCCGATGCGGCTCTTTTTAGCACCCGCACATGGATTTTTGCCAAAACGCGTTTTAAGCATGCACATGCATCTTTTGGTAGACGCGGACGCAGTTTTGTGCAAAACCACACGATATGCATGCAAATGGTGCTTTTGGCAGAACGCGCACGTGGATTTCTACCAAACGACGTGAAAAGCATGCCGATGCTGCTCTTTTTAGCACCCGCACATGGATTTGTGCCAAAACGCGTTTTAAGCATGCACATGCATCTTTTGGTAGACGCGGACGCAGTTTTCTGCAAAACCACATGATATGCATGCAAATGGTGCTTTTGGCAGAACGCGCACGTGGATTTCTACCAAACGACGTGAAAAGCATGCCGATGCTGCTCTTTTCAGCACCCGCACATTGTTTTGTGCCAAAACGCGTTTTAAGCATGCACATGCACCTTTTGGTAGACGCAGACGCAGTTTTCTGCAAAACCACACGATATGCATGCAAATGGTGCTTTTGGCAGAACGCGCACGTGGATTTCTACCAAACGACGTGAAAAGCATGCCGATGCTTCTCTTTTTAGCACCCGCACATGGATTTGTGCCAAAACGCGTTTTAAGCATGCACATGCATCTTTTGGTAGACGCGGACGCAGTTTTCTGCAAAACCACACGATATGCATGCAAATGGTGCTTTTGGCAGAACGCGCACGTGGATTTCTACCAAACGACGTGAAAAGCATGCCGATGCTGCTCTTTTTAGCACCCGCACATGGATTTGTGCGAAAACGCGTTTTAAGCATGCACATGCATCTTTTGGTAGACGTGGACGCAGTTTTCTGCAAAACCACACGATATGCAGGCAAATGGTGCTTTTGGCAGAACGCGCACGTGGATTTCTACCAAACGACGTGAAAAGCATGCCGATGCTGCTCTTTTTAGCACCCGCACATGGATTTGTGCGAAAACGCGTTTTAAGCATGCACATGCATCTTTTGGTAGACGGGGACGCAGTTTTCTGCAAAACCACACGATATGCATGCAAATGATGCTTTTGGCAGAACGCGCACGTGGATTTCTACCAAACGACGTGAAAAGCATGCGGATGCTGCTCTTTTTAGCACCCGCACATGGATTTGTGCCAAAACGCGTTTTAAGCATGCACATGCATCTTTTGGTAGACGCGGACGCAGTTTTCTGCAAAACCACACGATATTGTCACGAAAAGACAATAGACGATGTACCCGGCGTCGGCGAGGGAGGCGGTTGAACAAGATGGCGTGCAATAATTTAAGCCGGCGTCCTCACCTTCTTCCTCTTCTACTTCAGCGCCCGTCTCTTGCTGAGCGCGTGTTCCAGTCCCAACTTCTTTGTTTTTCAGCGTTGGCTCGTGACACCTGGCGGCATTACTCCCCCGCCAAAAGAAAGGCATCGACCCGATGCTTACTAAACTAGGAGGAGGAAGTGTGGAATTCGTATGATATCGGATTGGCGTTGCCTTAACGCGCGAAATACGGCTTGAGGCGAAGAACATGCACTATCTCTGAGCGGTGCTGTCGATGCCGAGGCGACGCGGCACCGCCGGGAATGACTTCATAGTTCACTTCACTAACGCGGCGTATCGCTTTGTTGGGTCCAAAGTATCTACTAAGGAGCTTCTCAGACAACCCCTGGCGACGGACTGGAGTCGACACCCAGACTTGGTCACCTGGCTGGTACTCGACGTGCCGATGTCGAAGGTTGTAGCGTCGTGCGTCTGTACTCTGTTGCTTCGCGATGTGTATGCGCGTGAGTTGGCGAGCTTCCTCTGCGTGTTGAGTAAGTTGCTCGGCGTCGGCAGTAAGTGATGCGTCGGTGTCGTGCGGGAGCATAGCGTCTAGCGTGGTCTGGACCTCGCGCACGTAGACAAGACGGAACGGTGTGAAGCGTGTGGTTTCCTGAATGGCGGTGTTGTACGCGAATGTAACGTACGGCAGGACTTGATCCCATGTTTTATGCTGGACGTCCACATACATAGACAGCATGTCAGCTATGGTTTTGTTTAGCCGTTCCGTCAGTCCGTTGGTCTGCGGATGATAGGCAGTCGCCTTGCGATGCTGCGTGCAGCTCAGTTCGAATATGTCCTCTATAAGTTGGGCTGTAAAGGCAGTGCCTCTGTCGGTGATGACATGTGAGGGGGCACCATGTCTGAGGACTATGGGCTCAATAAAGAACTGGGCAACTTCGTAGGCCGTGGCACGTTGTACAGCTTTCGTCTCGGCGTAGCGTGTTAGATAGTCCGTGGCGACTATAATCCACTTGTTTCCGCTGGCTGACAAGGGAAAGGGTCCCAGAAGATCCATGCCGATTTGATCAAACGGCGCTCGAGGTGGTGCGATGGGTTGGAGTAACCCCCCGGGCTTCAAAGACGGCGAGTTCCTGCGTTGACAGTCCCGGCAGCTTTCCACGTAACGCTTCACCGTGGTAGAAAGTCTGGGCCAGTAGTACGTCTGGCGTACTCGTGCAAGAGTGCGTGAAAAATCCCAAGTGTCCAGACGTGGGCTCATCATGGCAGGCTAAGAAAATGTCATCACGAAGGGCGGCAGGTATTACCAATAGATACTCTTTGTCGGTGGCACTCGAGTTTTTCTTGTAGAGGACGCCCTATCGGAGGCAGAAGGTCGAGAGACTGCGAGAAATATGTCGTGGGATTGTAGCATTCTCGCCTTCTAGGTGATCGATGAGAGGGCGTATTTCTGCGCCCTCGCGCTGCCGTATGATCAAGTCTGATGCGGTGAGGGCCCCAAGGAATGCGCCGTCTTCGTCCATGTCCTTGTCGCAAGTTTTGACGGGAGCGCGCGACAACGTGTCGGCATCTTCGTGTTTTCGGCCCGATTTGTAGATGATGGTAACATCGAACTCCTGCAGACGGAGACTCCATCGAGCAAGTCGCCCGGACGGGTCTCGTAAGTTGGCTAACCAACACAGGGAATGGTGGTCTGTCACCACATTGAAAGGGCGACCGTAGAGATAAGGCCGAAATTTCATGATGGAGACACTCTTTCTCGGAGGTGGAGTAGTTGATTTCGGCGCGTGAAAGGGTGCGACTGGCGTAAGCGATGACTCGCTCGACGCCTTCCTGGTGTTGAACGAGTACAGCGCCAAGACCGATGTTGCTGGCACCTCGGTGTCAGCGTCCTCGTCAAAGTGAGCGAGGACAGGTGATTCCTGCAGGCGTTGCCGTAACTTGGTGAAAGCTGCGTCCTGCTCATCCGCCCAAACAAAGGGTGTGTCTTCTCGCGTTAGGCGTATGAGTGGTTCAGCGATGCGCGAGAAATTGGCGATGAAGCGACAATAGTACGCACACAGACCGAGAAAGCGGCGTACTGCTTTCTTGTCACGAGGAGTCGGAAAAGCAGCAACAGCAGATGTTTTGTCTGGGTCAGGCTGGACGCCGTCGGCGTTCACGACATGCCCGAGGAACTTCAGCTCTTCGTAACCGAAGTGACACTTTTCTGGCTTTAGTGTGAGATTAGCGGAGCGGAGCGCCTCAAGTACCGCCTCTAAAGGCTTCAGATGTTCTTCGAAGGTCGCCGCAAACACGACGACGTCATCTAAGTATACTAAACAGCAGTGCCACTTCAGACCCGTCAGAACAGTGTCCATCATTCGCTGGAATGTGGCCGGTGCAGAACACAGGCCAAATGGAAGTACTTTAAATTCGTACAGTCCATCTGGGGTAACAAAGGCAGTTTTTTCGCGATCTCGTTCGTCGACTTCGATTTGCCAATATCCGCCCTTCAGATCTATGGATGAAAAATACCTGGTTCGCCGGAGTCGATCTAACGAATCATCGATCCGCGGAAGCGGATAAACGTCTTTTTTTGTGACGTTGTTCAACTTTCTATAGTCAACGCAGAACCTAAGCGTTCCGTCTTTCTTTTTGACGAGGACCACCGGCGATGACCAAGGGCGTTGGGATGGTTGTATGACGTGATCGTCAAGCATTGCTTTCACTTGTGCGTTAATCACGTTGCGCTCTTTCGCCGATACGCGATAAGGCAGTTGTCGTATGGGACGAGCATCGTCATACGTGATTATTCGGTGTCTCGTGATGGACGTCTGGCGTACCTTAGAGGAAGATGCGAAGCACTCCTTGAACCGAAGGAGGAACTCACGCAGCGCTTTCTGCTTTTCCTCCGAAAGGTGTGAATTGATGTCGATATTGCTGAGTGTCTGAGCTGGGTTCTCCTTCGTCACAGACGCACAGCATTCAGCAACGTCCGCTATGGGCTCAGCGAAAGCAATAGTAGTACGACGAAACAGGTGCCGATGTTCCTGGCTGAAATTCGTCACGAGGAGCGCCGAAAGTCCACCTCGAAGCATAATCAGACTGCGGGCTGCACATACACCGTGTGTCAGCATAAGGGAGGAATTGCCCTCTGCAACAGCTTCGCCGTCACGCAGATCGTCGCATACGACCATTACCATGACACTTGCGCGTGGTGGTACAGTTACACTGTCGGCGTAAACCCGAAGCGCGTTACGTCGGCAATTGTCGCGGTTGTTCGCTGCTCTTTCTGTCGAAAAAGTCACTGTGCGCTCCCGGATGTCTATAATGGCACCATACTCTCGCAGAAAGTCCACGCCCACGATAAGGTCCCGAGAACAATCGCGGAGTATAAGGCAGCTGGCAGGAAACGTGGACCCACGAATTTGAACTCTGACTGTGCACATGCCCAACGGTGTGACGACATGCCCGCCAGCAGTACGAATTTGCGCTCCAGACCAAGGCGTGATAACTTTTCTAAGTTCCGTCGCTAGTTTTCCGCACAAGATTGAGTAGTCAACAACCGTGTCCAATAAAGCACTAACGTGGCGGCCGTCGAGCACAACAGGTATGTCGAGCGAGAGTCTGTCGCTGAGTTCGGCTGCTGTCGTCGTTGAATCGTGCTTAATAGACCGTGCTGGCGTCGATGGGAGGTCTTCGGAAGGGCGATTATCAGCGGCCTCGCCCCCGAAGGTCGCTGGTCTTCGTTTCCCCGGCGAGGGCTTGGCGATCGTCCCTGCGCTGCCATTGGAGGGCTTCTAGGAGCGGGGGAAGAACGCCTGGGGGACGGCGAGCGCGACTGCCGCCGCGGGAACAGTGGCATACTCTGCTGGGTCAAGTATTCTTCAATCGCCCTAGGCCTTTCACCGTATCTGGGCCTTGGTGAATCCGCGGCAAAACCTTGCAGTCCGGGACGGTGGTATGGGCACTCGCGGTATATGTGACCGGCTTCTCCACAATGATAGCACAGAGGCCTTCTGTCCGGGGTACGCCAGACGCCAGATTTCCTTTCGGGTGGGCGACGATCCTCCATACGTTGGATTGGTTGCACAGATGGGAGCGGTGGGACGTATGACGCGGTGTAAGACGTGGCGGGGTCGAAATGGGTCAGAGCTTGGACAGGGACTCGCCTCAAAACTTCCGCATATGACGGCCGCTGCAACTGTGCTGTCACAGGCGGCGCATTGTTGTTAGGAACGGGATACTGGATCGCTTGCTGCACTTCGTTCCTCACAAGGGCAGAAATGGAACCTAGCGTGGGCTGAGGCGGGCAGGTGAGCCGTTGAAGCTCATCACGCACCACAAAGCGGATAAGATCTCGGAGAACGTCCACGTTTCCAAAGGCAATCGCGTCCGTCAGTGAAGCAGCGTTCGCGTGCCTGTCATACGGAGCTGAGCGCTGGTCCGAAGGTGAAGTTGGGTTCAATTGCCTGTCATAGAAAGTTGAGCGCTGGTGTAACATCTTTTCCATCGTGGTGGCTTCAGTTAAGAATTCAGCCACGGTCTTCGGCGGGCTTCGAACAAGGCCAGCAAATAGCTGTTCCTTAACTCCCCGCATTAGATGGCGCAGCTTCTTTTCCTCTGACATGGTTGGGTCCACCCGACGGAAGAGGCGCGTCATATCCTCGACGTACGACGTCACGCTCTCGTTCGGCAGATGAATGCGGGATTGGAGCGCCCGTTCGGCTCGTTCGCGGCGATCAGCATTGGTGTAGGTATCCAGCAAGGCACGACGGAAATCAAGCCACGATTTGATGAGCCCTTCTCGGTTCTCGTACCAAGTGCGGGCGCCGTCCTCCAAGCTGAAGTAGACGTTCCTTAACTTCGCCACGTCGCTCCATTCATTTATCTCGGCAACGCGCTCAAACTGGTCCAACCAGTCTTCTACATCCTTGAAGATATCTCCGTGGAACACATTCGGCACTCGGAGATTCTGCAGCAGATACTGCGTTGCCGTAGTGGCCGTATCTTGCCTAATGGTCTGTAGGGACGTCGACGTTCCTTCCATACCGGTGTGTGGTGGCGTCGATGTTGTTGCGGAGAGATCATCAAGCTGCGGAGGCAATCCTCGGATTCTCCTGCTTGCCCGGTAAACAGGGGTGTCCACTAGGATAGGTCTGGTACTCCTGCTACCAGGAGGGGTTTGTGGCATCGGATAAACCGAACCCCGAACCTCCACCAGTTTTGTCACGAAAAGACAATAGACGATGTACCCGGCGTCGGCGAGGGAGGCGGTTGAACAAGATGGCGTGCAATAAATTAAGCCGGCGTCCTCAGCTTCTACCTCTTCTACTTCAGCGCCCGTCTCTTGCTGAGCGCGTGTTCCAGTCCCAACTTCTTTGTTTTTCAGCGCTGGCTCGTGACACCTGGCGGCAATATGCACGCAAATGGTGCTTTTGGCAGAACGCGCACGTGGATTTCTACCAAACGACGTGAAAAGCATGCCGATGCTGCTCTTTTTAGCACCCGCACGTGGATTTGTGCCAAAACGCGTTTTAAGCATGCACATGCATCTTTTGGTAGACGCGGACGCAGTTTTCTGCAAAACCACACGATATGCATGCAAATGGTGCTTTTGGCAGAACGCGCACGTGGATTTCTACCAAACGACGTGAAAAGCATGCCGGTGCTGCTCTTTTTAGCACCCGCACATGGATTTGTGCCAAAACGCGTTTTAAGCATGCACATGCATCTTTGGTAGACGAGGACGCAGTTTTCTGCAAAACCACACGATATGCATACAAATGGTGCTTTTGGCAGAACGCGCACGTGGATTTCTACCAAACGACGTGAAAAGCATGCCGATGCTGCTCTTTTTAGCACCCGCTCATTGATTTGTGCCAAAACGGGTTTTAAGCATGCACATGCATCTTTTGGTAGACGCGGACGCAGTTTTCTGCAATACCACACGATATGCATGCAAATGGTGCTTTTGGCAGAACGCGCACGTGGATTTCTACCAAACGACGTGAAAAGCATGCCGATGCTGCTCTTTTTAGCACCCGCACATTGTTTTGTGCCAAAACGCGTTTTAAGCATGCACATGCATCTTTTGGTAGACGCAGACGCAGTTTTCTGCAAAACCACACGATATGCATGCAAATGGTGCTTTTGGCAGAACGCGCACTTGGATTTCTACCAAACGACGTGAAAAGCATGCCGATGCGGCTCTTTTTAGCACCCGCACATGGATTTTTGCCAAAACGCGTTTTAAGCATGCACATGCATCTTTTGGTAGACGCGGACGCAGTTTTGTGCAAAACCACACGATATGCATGCAAATGGTGCTTTTGGCAGAACGCGCACGTGGATTTCTACCAAACGACGTGAAAAGCATGCCGGTGCTGCTCTTTTTAGCACCCGCACATGGATTTGTGCCAAAACGCGTTTTAAGCATGCACATGCATCTTTGGTAGACGAGGACGCAGTTTTCTGCAAAACCACACGATATGCATACAAATGGTGCTTTTGGCAGAACGCGCACGTGGATTTCTACCAAACGACGTGAAAAGCATGCCGATGCTGCTCTTTTTAGCACCCGCTCATTGATTTGTGCCAAAACGGGTTTTAAGCAAGCACATGCATCTTTTGGTAGACGCGGACGCAGTTTTCTGCAATACCACACGATATGCATGCAAATGGTGCTTTTGGCAGAACGCGCACGTGGATTTCTACCAAACGACGTGAAAAGCATGCCGATGCTGCTCTTTTTAGCACCCGCACATTGTTTTGTGCCAAAACGCGTTTTAAGCATGCACATGCATCTTTTGGTAGACGCAGACGCAGTTTTCTGCAAAACCACACGATATGCATGCAAATGGTGCTTTTGGCAGAACGCGCACTTGGATTTCTACCAAACGACGTGAAAAGCATGCCGATGCGGCTCTTTTTAGCACCCGCACATGGATTTTTGCCAAAACGCGTTTTAAGCATGCACATGCATCTTTTGGTAGACGCGGACGCAGTTTTGTGCAAAACCACACGATATGCATGCAAATGGTGCTTTTGGCAGAACGCGCACGTGGATTTCTACCAAACGACGTGAAAAGCATGCCGATGCTGCTCTTTTTAGCACCCGCACATGGATTTGTGCCAAAACGCGTTTTAAGCATGCACATGCATCTTTTGGTAGACGCGGACGCAGTTTTCTGCAAAACCACATGATATGCATGCAAATGGTGCTTTTGGCAGAACGCGCACGTGGATTTCTACCAAACGACGTGAAAAGCATGCCGATGCTGCTCTTTTCAGCACCCGCACATTGTTTTGTGCCAAAACGCGTTTTAAGCATGCACATGCACCTTTTGGTAGACGCAGACGCAGTTTTCTGCAAAACCACACGATATGCATGCAAATGGTGCTTTTGGCAGAACGCGCACGTGGATTTCTACCAAACGACGTGAAAAGCATGCCGATGCTTCTCTTTTTAGCACCCGCACATGGATTTGTGCCAAAACGCGTTTTAAGCATGCACATGCATCTTTTGGTAGACGCGGACGCAGTTTTCTGCAAAACCACACGATATGCATGCAAATGGTGCTTTTGGCAGAACGCGCACGTGGATTTCTACCAAACGACGTGAAAAGCATGCCGATGCTGCTCTTTTTAGCACCCGCACATGGATTTGTGCGAAAACGCGTTTTAAGCATGCACATGCATCTTTTGGTAGACGTGGACGCAGTTTTCTGCAAAACCACACGATATGCAGGCAAATGGTGCTTTTGGCAGAACGCGCACGTGGATTTCTACCAAACGACGTGAAAAGCATGCCGATGCTGCTCTTTTTAGCACCCGCACATGGATTTGTGCGAAAACGCGTTTTAAGCATGCACATGCATCTTTTGGTAGACGGGGACGCAGTTTTCTGCAAAACCACACGATATGCATGCAAATGATGCTTTTGGCAGAACGCGCACGTGGATTTCTACCAAACGACGTGAAAAGCATGCGGGTGCTGCTCTTTTTAGCACCCGCACATGGATTTGTGCCAAAACGCGTTTTAAGCATGCACATGCATCTTTTGGTAGACGCGGACGCAGTTTTCTGCAAAACCACACGATATTGTCACGAAAAGACAATAGACGATGTACCCGGCGTCGGCGAGGGAGGCGGTTGAACAAGATGGCGTGCAATAATTTAAGCCGGCGTCCTCACCTTCTTCCTCTTCTACTTCAGCGCCCGTCTCTTGCTGAGCGCGTGTTCCAGTCCCAACTTCTTTGTTTTTCAGCGTTGGCTCGTGACACCTGGCGGCATTACTCCCCCGCCAAAAGAAAGGCATCGACCCGATGCTTACTAAACTAGGAGGAGGAAGTGTGGAATTCGTATGATATCGGATTGGCGTTGCCTTAACGCGCGAAATACGGCTTGAGGCGAAGAACATGCACTATCTCTGAGCGGTGCTGTCGATGCCGAGGCGACGCGGCACCGCCGGGAATGACTTCATAGTTCACTTCACTAACGCGGCGTATCGCTTTGTTGGGTCCAAAGTATCTACTAAGGAGCTTCTCAGACAACCCCTGGCGACGGACTGGAGTCGACACCCAGACTTGGTCACCTGGCTGGTACTCGACGTGCCGATGTCGAAGGTTGTAGCGTCGTGCGTCTGTACTCTGTTGCTTCGCGATGTGTATGCGCGTGAGTTGGCGAGCTTCCTCTGCGTGTTGAGTAAGTTGCTCGGCGTCGGCAGTAAGTGATGCGTCGGTGTCGTGCGGGAGCATAGCGTCTAGCGTGGTCTGGACCTCGCGCACGTAGACAAGACGGAACGGTGTGAAGCGTGTGGTTTCCTGAATGGCGGTGTTGTACGCGAATGTAACGTACGGCAGGACTTGATCCCATGTTTTATGCTGGACGTCCACATACATAGACAGCATGTCAGCTATGGTTTTGTTTAGCCGTTCCGTCAGTCCGTTGGTCTGCGGATGATAGGCAGTCGCCTTGCGATGCTGCGTGCAGCTCAGTTCGAATATGTCCTCTATAAGTTGGGCTGTAAAGGCAGTGCCTCTGTCGGTGATGACATGTGAGGGGGCACCATGTCTGAGGACTATGGGCTCAATAAAGAACTGGGCAACTTCGTAGGCCGTGGCACGTTGTACAGCTTTCGTCTCGGCGTAGCGTGTTAGATAGTCCGTGGCGACTATAATCCACTTGTTTCCGCTGGCTGACAAGGGAAAGGGTCCCAGAAGATCCATGCCGATTTGATCAAACGGCACTCGAGGTGGTGCGATGGGTTGGAGTAACCCCCCGGGCTTCAAAGACGGCGAGTTCCTGCGTTGACAGTCCCGGCAGCTTTCCACGTAACGCTTCACCGTGGTAGAAAGTCTGGGCCAGTAGTACGTCTGGCGTACTCGTGCAAGAGTGCGTGAAAAATCCCAAGTGTCCAGACGTGGGCTCATCATGGCAGGCTAAGAAAATGTCATCACGAAGGGCGGCAGGTATTACCAATAGATACTCTTTGTCGGTGGCACTCGAGTTTTTCTTGTAGAGGACGCCCTATCGGAGGCAGAAGGTCGAGAGACTGCGAGAAATATGTCGTGGGATTGTAGCATTCTCGCCTTCTAGGTGATCGATGAGAGGGCGTATTTCTGCGCCCTCGCGCTGCCGTATGATCAAGTCTGATGCGGTGAGGGCCCCAAGGAATGCGCCGTCTTCGTCCATGTCCTTGTCGCAAGTTTTGACGGGAGCGCGCGACAACGTGTCGGCATCTTCGTGTTTTCGGCCCGATTTGTAGATGATGGTAACATCGAACTCCTGCAGACGGAGACTCCATCGAGCAAGTCGCCCGGACGGGTCTCGTAAGTTGGCTAACCAACACAGGGAATGGTGGTCTGTCACCACATTGAAAGGGCGACCGTAGAGATAAGGCCGAAATTTCATGATGGAGACACTCTTTCTCGGAGGTGGAGTAGTTGATTTCGGCGCGTGAAAGGGTGCGACTGGCGTAAGCGATGACTCGCTCGACGCCTTCCTGGTGTTGAACGAGTACAGCGCCAAGACCGATGTTGCTGGCACCTCGGTGTCAGCGTCCTCGTCAAAGTGAGCGAGGACAGGTGATTCCTGCAGGCGTTGCCGTAACTCGGTGAAAGCTGCGTCCTGCTCATCCGCCCAAACAAACGGTGTGTCTTCTCGCGTTAGGCGTATGAGTGGTTCAGCGATGCGCGAGAAATTGGCGATGAAGCGACAATAGTACGCACACAGACCGAGAAAGCGGCGTACTGCTTTCTTGTCACGAGGAGTCGGAAAAGCAGCAACAGCAGATGTTTTGTCTGGGTCAGGCTGGACGCCGTCGGCGTTCACGACATGCCCGAGGAACTTCAGCTCTTCGTAACCGAAGTGACACTTTTCTGGCTTTAGTGTGAGATTAGCGGAGCGGAGCGCCTCAAGTACCGCCTCTAAAGGCTTCAGATGTTCTTCGAAGGTCGCCGCAAACACGACGACGTCATCTAAGTATACTAAACAGCAGTGCCACTTCAGACCCGTCAGAACAGTGTCCATCATTCGCTGGAATGTGGCCGGTGCAGAACACAGGCCAAATGGAAGTACTTTAAATTCGTACAGTCCATCTGGGGTAACAAAGGCAGTTTTTTCGCGATCTCGTTCGTCGACTTCGATTTGCCAATATCCGCCCTTCAGATCTATGGATGAAAAATACCTGGTTCGCCGGAGTCGATCTAACGAATCATCGATCCGCGGAAGCGGATAAACGTCTTTTTTTGTGACGTTGTTCAACTTTCTATAGTCAACGCAGAACCTAAGCGTTCCGTCTTTCTTTTTGACGAGGACCACCGGCGATGACCAAGGGCGTTGGGATGGTTGTATGACGTGATCGTCAAGCATTGCTTTCACTTGTGCGTTAATCACGTTGCGCTCTTTCGCCGATACGCGATAAGGCAGTTGTCGTATGGGACGAGCATCGTCATACGTGATTATTCGGTGTCTCGTGATGGACGTCTGGCGTACCTTAGAGGAAGATGCGAAGCACTCCTTGAACCGAAGGAGCAACTCACGCAGCGCTTTCTGCTTTTCCTCCGAAAGGTGTGAATTGATGTCGATATTGCTGAGTGTCTGAGCTGGGTTCTCCTTCGTCACAGACGCACAGCATTCAGCAACGTCCGCTATGGGCTCAGCGAAAGCAATAGTAGTACGACGAAACAGGTGCCGATGTTCCTGGCTGAAATTCGTCACGAGGAGCGCCGAAAGTCCACCTCGAAGCATAATCAGACTGCGGGCTGCACATACACCGTGTGTCAGCATAAGGGAGGAATTGCCCTCTGCAACAGCTTCGCCGTCACGCAGATCGTCGCATACGACCATTACCATGACACTTGCGCGTGGTGGTACAGTTACACTGTCGGCGTAAACCCGAAGCGCGTTACGTCGGCAATTGTCGCGGTTGTTCGCTGCTCTTTCTGTCGAAAAAGTCACTGTGCGCTCCCGGATGTCTATAATGGCACCATACTCTCGCAGAAAGTCCACGCCCAAGATAAGGTCCCGAGAACAATCGCGGAGTATAAGGCAGCTGGCAGGAAACGTGGACCCACGAATTTGAACTCTGACTGTGCACATGCCCAACGGTGTGACGACATGCCCGCCAGCAGTACGAATTTGCGCTCCAGACCAAGGCGTGATAACTTTTCTAAGTTCCGTCGCTAGTTTTCCGCACAAGATTGAGTAGTCAACAACCGTGTCCAATAAAGCACTAACGTGGCGGCCGTCGAGCACAACAGGTATGTCGAGCGAGAGTCTGTCGCTGAGTTCGGCTGCTGTCGTCGTTGAATCGTGCTTAATAGACCGTGCTGGCGTCGATGGGAGGTCTTCGGAAGGGCGATTATCAGCGGCCTCGCCCCCGAAGGTCGCTGGTCTTCGTTTCCCCGGCGAGGGCTTGGCGATCGTCCCTGCGCTGCCATTGGAGGGCTTCTAGGAGCGGGGGAAGAACGCCTGGGGGACGGCGAGCGCGACTGCCGCCGCGGGAACAGTGGCATACTCTGCTGGGTCAAGTATTCTTCAATCGCCCTAGGCCTTTCACCGTATCTGGGCCTTGGTGAATCCGCGGCAAAACCTTGCAGTCCGGGACGGTGGTATGGGCACTCGCGGTATATGTGACCGGCTTCTCCACAATGATAGCACAGAGGCCTTCTGTCCGGGGTACGCCAGACGCCAGATTTCCTTTCGGGTGGGCGACGATCCTCCATACGTTGGATTGGTTGCACAGATGGGAGCGGCGGGACGTATGACGCGGTGTAAGACGTGGCGGGGTCGAAATGGGTCAGAGCTTGGACAGGGACTCGCCTCAAAACTTCCGCATATGACGGCCGCTGCAACTGTGCTGTCACAGGCGGCGCATTGTTGTTAGGAACGGGATACTGGATCGCTTGCTGCACTTCGTTCCTCACAAGGGCAGAAATGGAACCTAGCGTGGGCTGAGGCGGGCAGGTGAGCCGTTGAAGCTCATCACGCACCACAAAGCGGATAAGATCTCGGAGAACGTCCACGTTTCCAAAGGCAATCGCGTCCGTCAGTGAAGCAGCGTTCGCGTGCCTGTCATACGGAGCTGAGCGCTGGTCCGAAGGTGAAGTTGGGTTCAATTGCCTGTCATAGAAAGTTGAGCGCTGGTGTAACATCTTTTCCATCGTGGTGGCTTCAGTTAAGAATTCAGCCACGGTCTTCGGCGGGCTTCGAACAAGGCCAGCAAATAGCTGTTCCTTAACTCCCCGCATTAGATGGCGCAGCTTCTTTTCCTCTGACATGGTTGGGTCCACCCGACGGAAGAGGCGCGTCATATCCTCGACGTACGACGTCACGCTCTCGTTCGGCAGATGAATGCGGGATTGGAGCGCCCGTTCGGCTCGTTCGCGGCGATCAGCATTGGTGTAGGTATCCAGCAAGGCACGACGGAAATCAAGCCACGATTTGATGAGCCCTTCTCGGTTCTCGTACCAAGTGCGGGCGCCGTCCTCCAAGCTGAAGTAGACGTTCCTTAACTTCGCCACGTCGCTCCATTCATTTATCTCGGCAACGCGCTCAAACTGGTCCAACCAGTCTTCTACATCCTTGAAGATATCTCCGTGGAACACATTCGGCACTCGGAGATTCTGCAGCAGATACTGCGTTGCCGTAGTGGCCGTATCTTGCCTAATGGTCTGTAGGGACGTCGACGTTCCTTCCATACCGGTGTGTGGTGGCGTCGATGTTGTTGCGGAGAGATGATCAAACTGCGGAGGCAATCCTCGGATTCTCCTGCTTGCCCGGTAAACAGGGGTGTCCACTAGGATAGGTCTGGTACTCCTGCTACCAGGAGGGGTTTGTGGCATCGGATAAACCGAACCCCGAACCTCCACCAGTTTTGTCACGAAAAGACAATAGACGATGTACCCGGCGTCGGCGAGGGAGGCGGTTGAACAAGATGGCGTGCAATAAATTAAGCCGGCGTCCTCAGCTTCTACCTCTTCTACTTCAGCGCCCGTCTCTTGCTGAGCGCGTGTTCCAGTCCCAACTTCTTTGTTTTTCAGCGCTGGCTCGTGACACCTGGCGGCAATATGCACGCAAATGGTGCTTTTGGCAGAACGCGCACGTGGATTTCTACCAAACGACGTGAAAAGCATGCCGATGCTGCTCTTTTTAGCACCCGCACGTGGATTTGTGCCAAAACGCGTTTTAAGCATGCACATGCATCTTTTGGTAGACGCGGACGCAGTTTTCTGCGAAACCACACGATATGCATGCAAATGGTGCTTTTGGCAGAACGCGCACGTGGATTTCTACCAAACGACGTGAAAAGCATGCCGGTGCTGCTCTTTTTAGCACCCGCACATGGATTTGTGCCAAAACGCGTTTTAAGCATGCACATGCATCTTTGGTAGACGAGGACGCAGTTTTCTGCAAAACCACACGATATGCATACAAATGGTGCTTTTGGCAGAACGCGCACGTGGATTTCTACCAAACGACGTGAAAAGCATGCCGATGCTGCTCTTTTTAGCACCCGCTCATTGATTTGTGCCAAAACGGGTTTTAAGCATGCACATGCATCTTTTGGTAGACGCGGACGCAGTTTTCTGCAATACCACACGATATGCATGCAAATGGTGCTTTTGGCAGAACGCGCACGTGGATTTCTACCAAACGACGTGAAAAGCATGCCGATGCTGCTCTTTTTAGCACCCGCACATTGTTTTGTGCCAAAACGCGTTTTAAGCATGCACATGCATCTTTTGGTAGACGCAGACGCAGTTTTCTGCAAAACCACACGATATGCATGCAAATGGTGCTTTTGGCAGAACGCGCACTTGGATTTCTACCAAACGACGTGAAAAGCATGCCGATGCGGCTCTTTTTAGCACCCGCACATGGATTTTTGCCAAAACGCGTTTTAAGCATGCACATGCATCTTTTGGTAGACGCGGACGCAGTTTTCTGCAAAACCACACGATATGCATGCAAATGGTGCTTTTGGCAGAACGCGCACGTGGATTTCTACCAAACGACGTGAAAAGCATGCCGATGCTGCTCTTTTTAGCACCCGCACATGGATTTGTGCCAAAACGCGTTTTAAGCATGCACATGCATCTTTTGGTAGACGCGGACGCAGTTTTCTGCAAAACCACATGATATGCATGCAAATGGTGCTTTTGGCAGAACGCGCACGTGGATTTCTACCAAACGACGTGAAAAGCATGCCGATGCTGCTCTTTTTAGCACCCGCACATGGATTTGTGCCAAAACGCGTTTTAAGCATGCACATGCATCTTTTGGTAGACGCGGACGCAGTTTTCTGCAAAACCACACGATATGCATGCAAATGGTGCTTTTGGCAGAACGCGCACGTGGATTTCTACCAAACGACGTGAAAAGCATGTCGATGCTGCTCTTTTTAGCACCCGCACATGGATTTGTGCCAAAACGCGTTTTAAGCATGCACATGCATCTTTTGGTAGACGCGGACGCAGTTTTCTACAAAACCACACGATATGCATTCAAATGGTGCTTTTGGCAGAACGCGCACGTGCATTTCTACCAAACGACGTGAAAAGCATGCCGATGCTGCTCTTTTTAGCACCCGCACATGGATTTGTGCCAAAACTCGTTTTAAGCATGCAAATGCATCTTTTGGTAGACGCGGACGCACTTTTCTGCAAAACCACACGATATGCATGCAAATGGTGCTTTTGGCAGAACGCGGGCGTGGATTTCTACCAAACGACGTGAAAAGCATGCCGATGCTGCTCTTTTTAGCACCCGCACATGGATTTGTGCCAAAACGCGTTTTAAGCATGCACATGCATCTTTTGGTAGACGCGGACGCAGTTTTCTGCAAAACCACACGATATGCATGCAAATGGTGCTTTTGGCAGAACGCGCACGTGGATTTCTACCAAACGACGTGAAAAGCATGCGGATGCTGCTCTTTTTAGCACCCGCACATGGATTTGTGCCAAAACGCGTTTTAAGCATGCACATGCATCTTTTGGTAGACGCGGACGCAGTTTTCTGCAAAACCACACGATATGCATGCCAATGGTGCTTTTGGCCGAACGCGCACGTGGATTTCTACCAAACGACGTGAAAAGCATGCCGATGCTGCTCTTTTTAGCACCCGCACATGGATTTGTGCCAAAACGCGTTTTAAGCATGCACATGCATCTTTTGGTAGACGCGGACGCAGTTTTCTGCAAAACCACACGATATGCATGCAAATGGTGCTTTGGCAGAACGCGCACGTGGATTTCTACCAAACGACGTGAAAATCATGCCGATGCTGCTCTTTTTAGCACCCGCACATGGATTTGTGCCAAAACGCGTTTTAAGCATGCACATGCATCTTTTGGTAGACGCGGACGCAGTTTTCTGCAAAACCACACGATATACATGCAAATGGTGCTTTTGGCAGAAAGCGCACGTGGATTTCTACCAAACGACGTGAAAAGCATGCCGATGCTGCTCTTTTTAGCACCCGCACATGGATTTGTGCCAAAACGCGTTTTAAGCATGCACATGCATCTTTTGGTAGACGCGGACGCAGTTTTCTGCAAAACCACACGATATGCATGCAAATGGTGCTTTTGGCCGAACACGCACGTGGATTTCTACCAAACGACGTGAAAAGCATGCCGATGCTGCTCTTTTTAGCACCCGCACATGGATTTGTGCCAAAACGCGTTTTAAGCATGCACATGCATCTTTTGGTAGACGCGGACGCAGTTTTCTGCAAAACCACACGATATGCATGCAAATGGTGCTTTGGCAGAACGCGCACGTGGATTTCTACCAAACGACGTGAAAAGCATGCCGATGCTGCTCTTTTTAGCACCCGCACATGGATTTGTGCCAAAACGCGTTTTAAGCATGCACATGCATCTTTTGGTAGACGCGGACGCAGTTTTCTACAAAACCACACGATATGCATTCAAATGGTGCTTTTGGCAGAACGCGCACGTGCATTTCTACCAAACGACGTGAAAAGCATGCCGATGCTGCTCTTTTTAGCACCCGCACATGGATTTGTGCCAAAACTCGTTTTAAGCATGCAAATGCATCTTTTGGTAGACGCGGACGCACTTTTCTGCAAAACCACACGATATGCATGCAAATGGTGCTTTTGGCAGAACGCGCGCGTGGATTTCTACCAAACGACGTGAAAAGCATGCCGATGCTGCTCTTTTTAGCACCCGCACATGGATTTGTGCCAAAACGCGTTTTAAGCATGCACATGCATCTTTTGGTAGACGCGGACGCAGTTTTCTGCAAAACCACACGATATGCATGCAAATGGTGCTTTTGGCAGAACGCGCACGTGGATTTCTACCAAACGACGTGAAAAGCATGCGGATGCTGCTCTTTTTAGCACCCGCACATGGATTTGTGCCAAAACGCGTTTTAAGCATGCACATGCATCTTTTGGTAGACGCGGACGCAGTTTTCTGCAAAACCACACGATATGCATGCCAATGGTGCTTTTGGCCGAACGCGCACGTGGATTTCTACCAAACGACGTGAAAAGCATGCCGATGCTGCTCTTTTTAGCACCCGCACATGGATTTGTGCCAAAACGCGTTTTAAGCATGCACATGCATCTTTTGGTAGACGCGGACGCAGTTTTCTGCAAAAGCACACGATATGCATGCAAATGGTGCTTTGGCAGAACGCGCACGTGGATTTCTACCAAACGACGTGAAAATCATGCCGATGCTGCTCTTTTTAGCACCCGCACATGGATTTGTGCCAAAACGCGTTTTAAGCATGCACATGCATCTTTTGGTAGACGCGGACGCAGTTTTCTGCAAAACCACACGATATACATGCAAATGGTGCTTTTGGCAGAAAGCGCACGTGGATTTCTACCAAACGACGTGAAAAGCATGCCGATGCTGCTCTTTTTAGCACCCGCACATGGATTTGTGCCAAAACGCGTTTTAAGCATGCACATGCATCTTTTGGTAGACGCGGACGCAGTTTTCTGCAAAACCACACGATATGCATGCAAATGGTGCTTTTGGCCGAACACGCACGTGGATTTCTACCAAACGACGTGAAAAGCATGCCGATGCTGCTCTTTTTAGCACCCGCACATGGATTTGTGCCAAAACGCGTTTTAAGCATGCACATGCATCTTTTGGTAGACGCGGACGCAGTTTTCTGCAAAACCACACGATATGCATGCAAATGGTGCTTTGGCAGAACGCGCACGTGGATTTCTACCAAACGACGTGAAAAGCATGCCGATGCTGCTCTTTTTAGCACCCGCACATGGATTTGTGCCAAAACGCGTTTTAAGCATGCACATGCATCTTTTGGTAGACGCGGACGCAGTTTTCTGCAAAACCACACGATATGCATGCAAATGGTGCTTTTGGCAGAACGCGCACGTGGATTTCTACCAAACGACGTGAAAAGCATGCCGATGCTGCTCTTTTTAGCACCCGCACATGGATTTGTGCCAAAACGCGCTTTAAGCATGCACATGCATCTTTTGGTAGACGCGGACGCAGTTTTCTGCAAAACCACACGATATGCATGCAAATGGTGCTTTTGGCAGAACGCGCACGTGGATTTCTACCAAACGACGTGAAAAGCATGCCGATGCTGCTCTTTTTAGCACCCGCACATGGATTTATGCCAAAACGCGTTTTAAGCATGCACATGCATCTTTTGGTAGACGCGGACGCAGTTTTCTGCAAAACCACACGATATGCATGCAAATGGTGCTTTTGGCAGAACGCGCACGTGGATTTCTACCAAACGACGTGAAAAGCATGCCGATGCTGCTCTTTTTAGCACCCGCACATATTTTTGTGCCAAAACGCGTTTTAAGCATGCACATGCATCTTTTGGTAGACGCGGACGCAGTTTTCTGCAAAACCACACGATATGCATGCAAATGGTGCTTTTGGCAGAACGCGCACGTGGATTTCTACCAAACGACGTGAAAAGCATGCCGATGCTGCTCTTTTTAGCACCCGCACATGGATTTGTGCCAAAACGCGTTTTAAGCATGCACATCCATCTTTTGGTAGACGCGGACGCAGTTTTCTGCAAAACCACACGATATGCATTCAAATGGTGCTTTTCGTAGAACGCGCGCGTGGATTTCTACCAAACGACGTGAAAAGCATGCCGATGCTGCTCTTTTTAGCACCCGCACATGTATTTGTGCCAAAACGCGTTTTAAGCATGCACATGCATCTTTTGGTAGACGCGGACGCAGTTTTCTGCAAAACCACACGATATGCATGCAAATGGTGCTTTTGGCAGAACGCGCACGTGGATTTCTTCCAATCGACGTGAAAAGCTTGCCGATGCTGCTCTTTTTAGCACGCGCACATATTTTTGTGCCAAAACGCGTTTTAAGCATGCACATGCATCTTTTGGTAGACGCGGACGCAGTTTTCTGCAAAACCACACGATATGCATGCAAATGGTGCTTTTGGCAGAACGCGCACGTGGATTTCTACCAAACGACGTGAAAAGCATGCCGATGCTGCTCTTTTTAGCACCCGCACATGGATTTGTGCCAAAACGCGTTTTAAGCATGCACATGCATCTTTTGGTAGACGCGGACGCAGTTTTCTGCAAAACCACATGATATGCATGCAAATGGTGCTTTTGGCAGAACGCGCACGTGGATTTCTACCAAACGACGTGAAAAGCATGCGGATGCTGCTCTTTTTAGCACCCGCACATGGATTTGTGCCAAAACGCGTTTTAAGCATGCACATGCATCTTTTGGTAGACGCGGACGCAGTTTTCTGCAAAACCACACGATATGCATGCCAATGGTGCTTTTGGCCGAACGCGCACGTGGATTTCTACCAAACGACGTGAAAAGCATGCCGATGCTGCTCTTTTTAGCACCCGCACATGGATTTGTGCCAAAACGCGTTTTAAGCATGCACATGCATCTTTTGGTAGACGCGGACGCAGTTTTCTGCAAAACCACACGATATGCATGCAAATGGTGCTTTTGGCCGAACACGCACGTGGATTTCTACCAAACGACGTGAAAAGCATGCCGATGCTGCTCTTTTTAGCACCCGCACATGGATTTGTGCCAAAACGCGTTTTAAGCATGCACACGCATCTTTTGGTAGACGCGGACGCAGTTTTCTGCAAAACCACACGATATGCATGCAAATGGTGCTTTTGGCAGAAAGCGCACGTGGATTTCTACCAAACGACGTGAAAAGCATGCCGATGCTGCTCTTTTTAGCACCCGCACATGGATTTGTGCCAAAACGCGTTTTAAGCATGCACATGCATCTTTTGGTAGACGCGGACGCAGTTTTCTGCAAAACCACACGATATGCATGCAAATGGTGCTTTTGGCAGAACGCGCACGTGGATTTCTACCAAACGACGTGAAAAGCATGCCGATGCTGCTCTTTTTAGCACCCGCACATGGATTTGTGCCAAAACGCGCTTTAAGCATGCACATGCATCTTTTGGTAGACGCGGACGCAGTTTTCTGCAAAACCACACGATATGCATGCAAATGGTGCTTTTGGCAGAACGCGCACGTGGATTTCTACCAAACGACGTGAAAAGCATGCCGATGCTGCTCTTTTTAGCACCCGCACATGGATTTATGCCAAAACGCGTTTTAAGCATGCACATGCATCTTTTGGTAGACGCGGACGCAGTTTTCTGCAAAACCACACGATATGCATGCAAATGGTGCTTTTGGCAGAACGCGCACGTGGATTTCTACCAAACGACGTGAAAAGCATGCCGATGCTGCTCTTTTTAGCACCCGCACATGTATTTGTGCCAAAACGCGTTTTAAGCATGCACATGCATCTTTTGGTAGACGCGGACGCAGTTTTCTGCAAAACCACACGATATGCATGCAAATGGTGCTTTTGGCAGAACGCGCACGTGGATTTCTACCAATCGACGTGAAAAGCTTGCCGATGCTGCTCTTTTTAGCACCCGCACATATTTTTGTGCCAAAACGCGTTTTAAGCATGCACATGCATCTTTTGGTAGACGCGGACGCAGTTTTCTGCAAAACCACACGATATGCATGCAAATGGTGCTTTTGGCAGAACGCGCACGTGGATTTCTACCAAACGACGTGAAAAGCATGCCGATGCTGCTCTTTTTAGCACCCGCACATGGATTTGTGCCAAAACGCGTTTTAAGCATGCACATGCATCTTTTGGTAGACGCGGACGCAGTTTTCTGCAAAACCACACGATATGCATGCAAATGGTGCTTTTGGCAGAACGCGCACGTGGATTTCTACCAAACGACGTGAAAAGCATGCGGATGCTGCTCTTTTTAGCACCCGCACATGGATTTGTGCCAAAATGCGTTTTAAGCATGCACATGCATCTTTTGGTAGACGCGGACGCAGTTTTCTGCAAAACCACACGATATGCATGCCAATGGTGCTTTTGGCCGAACGCGCACGTGGATTTCTACCAAACGACGTGAAAAGCATGCCGATGCTGCTCTTTTTAGCACCCGCACATGGATTTGTGCCAAAACGCGTTTTAAGCATGCACATGCATCTTTTGGTAGACGCGGACGCAGTTTTCTGCAAAACCACACGATATGCATGCAAATGGTGCTTTTGGCCGAACACGCACGTGGATTTCTACCAAACGACGTGAAAAGCATGCCGATGCTGCTCTTTTTAGCACCCGCACATGGATTTGTGCCAAAACGCGTTTTAAGCATGCACATGCATCTTTTGGTAGACGCGGACGCAGTTTTCTGCAAAACCACACGATATGCATGCAAATGGTGCTTTGGCAGAACGCGCACGTGGATTTCTACCAAACGACGTGAAAAGCATGCCGATGCTGCTCTTTTTAGCACCCGCACATGGATTTGTGCCAAAACGCGTTTTAAGCATGCACATGCATCTTTTGGTAGACGCGGACGCAGTTTTCTGCAAAACCACACGATATGCATGCAAATGGTGCTTTTGGCAGAAAGCGCACGTGGATTTCTACCAAACGACGTGAAAAGCATGCCGATGCTGCTCTTTTTAGCACCCGCACATGGATTTGTGCCAAAACGCGTTTTAAGCATGCACATGCATCTTTTGGTAGACGCGGACGCAGTTTTCTGCAAAACCACACGATATGCATGCAAATGGTGCTTTTGGCAGAACGCGCACGTGGATTTCTACCAAACGACGTGAAAAGCATGCCGATGCTGCTCTTTTTAGCACCCGCACATGGATTTGTGCCAAAACGCGCTTTAAGCATGCACATGCATCTTTTGGTAGACGCGGACGCAGTTTTCTGCAAAACCACACGATATGCATGCAAATGGTGCTTTTGGCAGAACGCGCACGAGGATTTCTACCAAACGACGTGAAAAGCATGCCGATGCTGCTCTTTTTAGCACCCGCACATGGATTTATGCCAAAACGCGTTTTAAGCATGCACATGCATCTTTTGGTAGACGCGGACGCAGTTTTCTGCAAAACCACACGATATGCATGCAAATGGTGCTTTTGGCAGAACGCGCACGTGGATTTCTACCAAACGACGTGAAAAGCATGCCGATGCTGCTCTTTTTAGCACCCGCACATGGATTTGTGCCAAAACGCGTTTTAAGCATGCACATGCATCTTTTGGTAGACGCGGACGCAGTTTTCTGCAAAACCACACGATATGCATGCAAATGGTGCTTTTGGCAGAACGCGCACGTGGATTTCTACCAAACGACGTGAAAAGCATGCCGATGCTGCTCTTTTTAGCACCCGCACATGGATTTGTGCCAAAACGCGTTTTAAGCATGCACATGCATCTTTTGGTAGACGCGGACGCAGTTTTCTGCAAAACCACACGATATGCATGCAAATGGTGCTTTTGGCAGAACGCGCACGTGGATTTCTACCAAACGACGTGAAAAGCATGCCGATGCTGCTCTTTTTAGCACCCGCACATGGATTTGTGCCAAAACGCGTTTTAAGCATGCACATCCATCTTTTGGTAGACGCGGACGCAGTTTTCTGCAAAACCACACGATATGCATTCAAATGGTGCTTTTCGTAGAACGCGCGCGTGGATTTCTACCAAACGACGTGAAAAGCATGCCGATGCTGCTCTTTTTAGCACCCGCACATGTATTTGTGCCAAAACGCGTTTTAAGCATGCACATGCATCTTTTGGTAGACGCGGACGCAGTTTTCTGCAAAACCACACGATATGCATGCAAATGGTGCTTTTGGCAGAACGCGCACGTGGATTTCTACCAAACGACGTGAAAAGCATGCCGATGCTGCTCTTTTTAGCACCCGCACATGGATTTGTGCCAAAACGCGTTTTAAGCATGCACATGCATCTTTTGGTAGACGCGGACGCAGTTTTCTGCAAAACCACACGATATGCATGCAAATGGTGCTTTTGGCAGAACGCGCACGTGGATTTCTACCAAACGACGTGAAAAGCATGCGGATGCTGCTCTTTTTAGCACCCGCACATGGATTTGTGCCAAAACGCGTTTTAAGCCTGCACATGCATCTTTTGGTAGACGCGGACGCAGTTTTCTGCAAAACCACACGATATGCATGCCAATGGTGCTTTTGGCCGAACGCGCACGTGGATTTCTACCAAACGACGTGAAAAGCATGCCGATGCTGCTCTTTTTAGCACCCGCACATGGATTTGTGCCAAAACGCGTTTTAAGCATGCACATGCATCTTTTGGTAGACGCGGACGCAGTTTTCTGCAAAACAACACGATATGCATGCAAATGGTGCTTTGGCAGAACGCGCACGTGGATTTCTACCAAACGACGTGAAAAGCATGCCGATGCTGCTCTTTTTAGCACCCGCACATGGATTTGTGCCAAAACGCGTTTTAAGCATGCACATGCATCTTTTGGTAGACGCGGACGCAGTTTTCTGCAAAACCACACGATATGCATGCAAATGGTGCTTTTGGCCGAACACGCACGTGGATTTCTACCAAACGACGTGAAAAGCATGCCGATGCTGCTCTTTTTAGCACCCGCACATGGATTTGTGCCAAAACGCGTTTTAAGCATGCACATGCATCTTTTGGTAGACGCGGACGCAGTTTTCTGCAAAACCACACGATATGCATGCAAATGGTGCTTTGGCAGAACGCGCGCGTGGATTTCTACCAAACGACGTGAAAAGCATGCCGATGCTGCTCTTTTTAGCACCCGCACATGGATTTGTGCCAAAACGCGTTTTAAGCATGCACATGCATCTTTTGGTAGACGCGGACGCAGTTTTCTGCAAAACCACACGATATGCATGCAAATGGTGCTTTTGGCAGAAAGCGCACGTGGATTTCTACCAAACGACGTGAAAAGCATGCCGATGCTGCTCTTTTTAGCACCCGCACATGGATTTGTGCCAAAACGCGTTTTAAGCATGCACATGCATCTTTTGGTAGACGCGGACGCAGTTTTCTGCAAAACCACACGATATGCATGCAAATGGTGCTTTTGGCAGAACGCGCACGTGGATTTCTACCAAACGACGTGAAAAGCATGCCGATGCTGCTCTTTTTAGCACCCGCACATGGATTTGTGCCAAAACGCGCTTTAAGCATGCACATGCATCTTTTGGTAGACGCGGACGCAGTTTTCTGCAAAACCACACGATATGCATGCAAATGGTGCTTTTGGCAGAACGCGCACGAGGATTTCTACCAAACGACGTGAAAAGCATGCCGATGCTGCTCTTTTTAGCACCCGCACATGGATTTATGCCAAAACGCGTTTTAAGCATGCACATGCATCTTTTGGTAGACGCGGACGCAGTTTTCTGCAAAACCACACGATATGCATGCAAATGGTGCTTTTGGCAGAACGCGCACGTGGATTTCTACCAAACGACGTGAAAAGCATGCCGATGCTGCTCTTTTTAGCACCCGCACATGGATTTGTGCCAAAACGCGTTTTAAGCATGCACATGCATCTTTTGGTAGACGCGGACGCAGTTTTCTGCAAAACCACACGATATGCATGCAAATGGTGCTTTTGGCAGAACGCGCACGTGGATTTCTACCAAACGACGTGAAAAGCATGCCGATGCTGCTCTTTTTAGCACCCGCACATGGATTTGTGCCAAAACGCGTTTTAAGCATGCACATGCATCTTTTGGTAGACGCGGACGCAGTTTTCTGCAAAACCACACGATATGCATTCAAATGGTGCTTTTCGTAGAACGCGCGCGTGGATTTCTACCAAACGACGTGAAAAGCATGCCGATGCTGCTCTTTTTAGCACCCGCACATATTTTTGTGCCAAAACGCGTTTTAAGCATGCACATGCATCTTTTGGTAGACGCGGACGCAGTTTTCTGCAAAACCACACGATATGCATGCAAATGGTGCTTTTGGCAGAACGCGCACGTGGATTTCTACCAAACGACGTGAAAAGCATGCCGATGCTGCTCTTTTTAGCACCCGCACATGGATTTGTGCCAAAACGCGTTTTAAGCATGCACATGCATCTTTTGGTAGACGCGGACGCAGTTTTCTGCAAAACCACACGATATGCATGCAAAGGGTGCTTTTGGCAGAACGCGCGCGTGGATTTCTACCAAACGACGTGAAAAGCATGCCGATGCTGTTCTTTTTAGCACCCGCACTTGGATTTGTGCCTAAACGCGTTTTAAGCATGCACATGCATCTTTTGGTAGACGCGGACGCAGTTTTCTGCAAAACCACTCGATATGCATGCAAATGGTGCTTTTGGCAGAACGCGCACGTGGATTTCTACCAAACGACGTGAAAAGCACGCCGATGCTGCTCTTTTTAGCACCCGCACATGGATTTGTGCCAAAACGTGTGTTAAGCATGCACATGCATCTTTTGGTAGACGCGGACGCAGTTTTCTGCAAAACCACACGATATGCATGCAAATGGTGCTTTTGGGAGAACGCTCACGTGGATTTCTACCAAACGACGTGAAAAGCATGCCGATGCTGCTCTTTTTAGCACCCGCACATAGATTTGTGCCAAAACGCGTTTTAAGCATGCACATGCATCTTTTGGTAGACGCTGACGCAGTTTTCTGCAAAACTACACGATGTGCACGCAAATGGTGCTTTTGGCAGAACGCGCACGTGGATTTCTACCAAACGACTTGAAGAGCATGCCGATGCTGCTCTTTTTAGCACCCGCACATGGATTTGTGCCAAAACGCGTTTTAAGCATGCACATGCATCTTTTGGTAGACGCGGACGCAGTTTTCTGCAAAACCACACGATATGCATGCAAATGGTGCTTTTGGGAGAACGCGCACGTGGATTTCTACCAAACGACGTGAAAAGCATGCCGATGCTGCTCTTTTTAGCACCCGCACATTGTTTTGTGCCAAAACGCGTTTTAAGCATGCACATGCATCATTTGGTAGACGCGGACGCAGTTTTCTGCAAAACCACACGATATGCATGCAAATGGTGCTTTTGGCAGAACGCGCACGTGGATTTCTACCAAACGACGTGAAAAGCATGCCGATGCTGCTCTTTTTAGCACCCGCACATGGATTTGAGCCAAAACGCGTTTTAAGCATGCACATGCATCTTTTGATAGACGCGGACGCAGTTTTCTGCAAAACCACACGATATGCATGCAAATGGTGCTTTTGGAAGAACGCGCACGTGGATTTCTACCAAACGACGTGAAAAGCATGCCGATGCTGCTCTTTTTAGCACCCGCACATGGATTTGTGCCAAAACGCGTTTTAAGCATGCATATGCATCTTTTGGTAGACGCGGGCGCAGTTTTCTGCAAAACAACACGATATGCATGCAAATGGTGCTTTTGGCAGAACGCGCACGTGGATTTCTACCAAACGACGTGATAAGCATGCCGATGCTGCTCTTTTTAGCACCCGCACATGGATTTGTGCCAAAACGCGTTTTAAGCATGCACATGCATCATTTGGTAGACGCGGACGCAGTTTTCTGCAAAACCACACGATATGCATGCAAATGGTGCTTTTGGCAGAACGCGCACGTGGATTTCTGCCAAACGACGTGAAAAGCATGCCGATGCTGCTCTTTTTAGCACCCGCACATGGATTTGTGCCAAAACGCGTTTTAAGCATGCACATGCATCTTTTGGTAGACGCGGACGCAGTTTTCTGCAAAACCACACGATATGCATGCAAATGGTGCTTTTGGCAGAACGCGCACGTGGATTTCTACCAAACGACGTGAAAAGCATGCCGATGCTGCTCTTTTTAGCACCCGCACATGGATTTGTGCCAAAACGCGTTTTAAGCATGCACATGCATCTTTTGGTAGACGCGGACGCAGTTTTCTGCAAAACCACACGATATGCATGCAAATGGTGCTTTTGGCAGAACGCCCACGTGGATTTCTACCAAACGACGTGAAAAACATGCCGATGCTGCTCTTTTTAGCACCCGCAGATGGATTTGTGCCAAAACGCGTTTTAAGCATGCACATGCATCTTTTGGTAGACGCGGACGCAGTTTTCTGCAAAACCACACGATATGCATTCAAATGGTGCTTTTGGCAGAACGCGCGCGTGGATTTCTACCAAACGACGTGAAAAGCATGCCGATGCTCCTCTTTTTAGCACCCGCACATGGATTTCTGCCAAAACGCGTTTTAAGCATGCACATGCATGTTTTGGTAGACGCGGACGCAGTTTTCTGCAAAACCACACGATATGCATGCAAATGGTGCTTTTGCAGAACGCGCACGTGGATTTCTACCAAACGACGTGAAAAGCATGCCGATGCTGCTCTTTTTAGCACCCGCTCATGGATTTGTGCCAAAACGCGTTTTAAGCATGCACATGCATCTTTTGGTAGACGCGGACGCAGTTTTCTGCAAAACCACACGATATGCATGCAAATGGTGCTTTTGGCAGAAGGCGCACGTGGATTTCTACCAAACGACGTGAAAAGCATGCCGATGCTGCTCTTTTTAGCACCCGCACATGGATTTGTGCCAAAACGCGTTTTAAGCATGCACATGCATCTTTTGGTAGACGCGGACGCAGTTTTCTGCAAAACCACACGAGATGCATGCAAAGGGTGCTTTTGGCAGAACGCGCGCGTGGATTTCTACCAAACGACGTTAAAAGCATGCCGATGCTGTTCTTTTTAGCACCCGCACATGGATTTGTGCCAAAACGCGTTTTAAGCATGCACACGCATCTTTTGGTAGACGCGGACGCAGTTTTCGGCAAAACCACACGATATGCATGCAAATGGTGCTTTTGGCAGAACGCGCACGTGGATTTCTACCAAACGACGTGAAAAGCATGCCGATGCTGTTCTTTTTAGCACCCGCACATGGATTTGTGCCACAACGCGTTTTAAGCATGCACATGCATCTTTTGGTAGACGCGGACGCAGTTTTCTGCAAAACCGCACGATATGCATGCAAATGGTGATTTTGGCAGAACGCGCACGTGGATTTCTACCAAACGACGTGAAAAGCATGACGATGCTGCTCTTTTTAGCACCCGCACATGGATTTGTGCCAAAACGCGTTTTAAGCATGCACATGCATCTTTTGGTAGACGCGGACGCAGTTTTCTGCAAAACCACACGATATCCATGCAAATGGTGCTTTTGGCAGAATGCGCACGTGGATTTCTACCAAACGACGTGAAAAGCATGCCGATGCTGCTCTTTTTAGCACCCGCACATGGATTTGTGCCAAAACGCGTTTTAAGCATGCACATGCATCTTTTGGTAGACGCGGACGCAGTTTTCTGCAAAACCACACGATATGCATGCAAATGGTGCTTTTGGCAGAACGCGCACGTGGATTTCTACCAAACGACGTGAAAAGCATGCCGATGCTGCTCTTTTTAGCACCCGCACATGGATTTGTGCCAAAACGCGTTTTAAGCATGCACATGCATCTTTTGGTAGACGCGGACGCAGTTTTCTGCAAAACCACACGATATGCATGCAAATGGTGCTTTTGGCAGAACGCGCACGTGGATGTCTACCAAACGACGTGAAAAGCATGCCGATGCTGCTCTTTTTAGCACCCGCACATGGATTTGTACCAAAACGCGTTTTAAGCATGCACATGCATCTTTTGGTAGACGCGGACGCAGTTTTCTGCAAAACCACACGATATGCATGCAAATGGTGCTTTTGGCAGAACGCGCACGTGGATTTCTACCAAACGACGTGAAAAGCATGCCGATGCTGCTCTTTTTAGCACCCGCACATGGATTTGTGCCAAAACGCGTTTTAAGCATGCACAAGCATCTTTTGGTAGACGCGGACGCAGTTTTCTGCAAAACCACACGATATGCATGCAAATGGTGCTTTTGGCAGAACGCGCACGTGGATTTCTACCAAACGACGTGAAAAGCATGCCGATGCTGCTCTTTTTAGCACCCGCACATGGATTTGTGCCAAAACGCGTTTTAAGCATGCACATGCATCTTTTGGTAGACGCGGACGCAGTTTTCTGCAAAACCACACGATATGCATGCAAAGGGTGCTTTTGGCAGAACGCGCGCGTGGATTTCTACCAAACGACGTGAAAAGCATGCCGATGCTGTTCTTTTTAGCACCCGCATTCGATTTGTGCCTAAACGCGTTTTAAGCATGCACATGCATCTTTTGGTAGACGCGGACGCAGTTTTCTGCAAAACCACTCGATATGCATGCAAATGGTGCTTTTGGCAGAACGCGCACGTGGATTTCTAACAAACGACGTGAAAAGCATGCCGATGCTGCTCTTTTTAGCACCCGCACATGGATTTGTGCCAAAACGCGTGTTAAGCATGCACATGCATCTTTTGGTAGACGCGGACGCAGTTTTCTGCAAAACCACACGATATGCATGCAAATGGTGCTTTTGGGAGAACGCTCACGTGGATTTCTACCAAACGACGTGAAAAGCATGCCGATGCTGCTCTTTTTAGCACCCGCACATGGATTTGTGCCAAAACGCGTTTTAAGCATGCACATGCATCTTTTGGTAGACGCTGACGCAGTTTTCTGCAAAACTACACGATGTGCACGCAAATGGTGCTTTTGGCAGAACGCGCACGTGGATTTCTACCAAACGACGTGAAAAGCATGCCGATGCTGCTCTTTTTAGCACCCGCACATGGATTTGTGCCAAAACGCGTTTTAAGCATGCACATGCATCTTTTGGTAGACGCTGACGCAGTTTTCTGCAAAACTACACGATGTGCACGCAAATGGTGCTTTTGGCAGAACGCGCACGTGGATTTCTACCAAACGACGTGAAAAGCATGCCGATGCTGCTCTTTTTAGCACCCGCACATGGATTTGTGCCAAAACGCGTTTTAAGCATGCACATGCATCTTTTGGTAGACGCGGACGCAGTTTTCTGCAAAACCACACGATATGCATGCAAATGGTGCTTTTGGCAGAACGCGCACGTGGATTTCTACCAAACGACGTTAAAAGCATGCCGATGCTGTTCTTTTTAGCACCCGCACATGGATTTGTGCCAAAACGCGTTTTAAGCATGCACACGCATCTTTTGGTAGACGCGGACGCAGTTTTCGGCAAAACCACACGATATGCATGCAAATGGTGCTTTTGGCAGAACGCGCACGTGGATTTCTACCAAACGACGTGAAAAGCATGCCGATGCTGTTCTTTTTAGCACCCGCACATGGATTTGTGCCACAACGCGTTTTAAGCATGCACATGCATCTTTTGGTAGACGCGGACGCAGTTTTCTGCAAAACCGCACGATATGCATGCAAATGGTGATTTTGGCAGAACGCGCACGTGGATTTCTACCAAACGACGTGAAAAGCATGACGATGCTGCTCTTTTTAGCACCCGCACATGGATTTGTGCCAAAACGCGTTTTAAGCATGCACATGCATCTTTTGGTAGACGCGGACGCAGTTTTCTGCAAAACCACACGACATCCATGCAAATGGTGCTTTTGGCAGAATGCGCACGTGGATTTCTACCAAACGACGTGAAAAGCATGCCGATGCTGCTCTGTTTAGCACCCGCACATGGATTTGTGCCAAAACGCGTTTTAAGCATGCACATGCATCTTTTGGTAGACGCGGACGCAGTTTTCTGCAAAACCACACGATATGCATGCAAATGGTGCTTTTGGCAGAACGCGCACGTGGATTTCTACCAAACGACGTGAAAAGCATGCCGATGCTGCTCTTTTTAGCACCCGCACATGGATTTGTGCCAAAACGCGTTTTAAGCATGCACATGCATCTTTTGGTAGACGCGGACGCAGTTTTCTGCAAAACCACACGATATGCATGCAAATGGTGCTTTTGGCAGAACGCGCACGTGGATGTCTACCAAACGACGTGAAAAGCATGCCGATGCTGCTCTTTTTAGCTCCCGCACATGGATTTGTGCCAAAACGCGTTTTAAGCATGCACATGCATCTTTTGGTAGACGCGGACGCAGTTTTCTGCAAAACCACACGATATGCATGCAAATGGTGCTTTTGGCAGAACGCGCACGTGGATTTCTACCAAACGACGTGAAAAGCATGCCGATGCTGCTCTTTTTAGCACCCGCACATGGATTTGTGCCAAAACGCGTTTTAAGCATGCACAAGCATCTTTTGGTAGACGCGGACGCAGTTTTCTGCAAAACCACACGATATGCATGCAAATGGTGCTTTTGGCAGAACGCGCACGTGGATTTCTACCAAACGACGTGAAAAGCATGCCGATGCTGCTCTTTTTAGCACCCGCACATGGATTTGTGCCAAAACGCGTTTTAAGCATGCACATGCATCTTTTGGTAGACGCGGACGCAGTTTTCTGCAAAACGACACGATATGCATGCAAAGGGTGCTTTTGGCAGAACGCGCGCGTGGATTTCTACCAAACGACGTGAAAAGCATGCCGATGCTGTTCTTTTTAGCACCCGCATTCGATTTGTGCCTAAACGCGTTTTAAGCATGCACATGCATCTTTTGGTAGACGCGGACGCAGTTTTCTGCAAAACCACTCGATATGCATGCAAATGGTGCTTTTGGCAGAACGCGCACGTGGATTTCTACCAAACGACGTGAAAAGCATGCCGATGCTGCTCTTTTTAGCACCCGCACATGGATTTGTGCCAAAACGCGTGTTAAGCATGCACATGCATCTTTTGGTAGACGCGGACGCAGTTTTCTGCAAAACCACACGATATGCATGCAAATGGTGCTTTTGGGAGAACGCTCACGTGGATTTCTACCAAACGACGTGAAAAGCATGCCGATGCTGCTCTTTTTAGCACCCGCACATGGATTTGTGCCAAAACGCGTTTTAAGCATGCACATGCATCTTTTGGTAGACGCTGACGCAGTTTTCTGCAAAACTACACGATGTGCACGCAAATGGTGCTTTTGGCAGAACGCGCACGTGGATTTCTACCAAACGACGTGAAAAGCATGCCGATGCTGCTCTTTTTAGCACCCGCACATGGATTTGTGCCAAAACGCGTTTTAAGCATGCACATGCATCTTTTGGTAGACGCTGACGCAGTTTTCTGCAAAACTACACGATGTGCACGCAAATGGTGCTTTTGGCAGAACGCGCACGTGGATTTCTACCAAACGACGTGAAAAGCATGCCGATGCTGCTCTTTTTAGCACCCGCACATGGATTTGTGCCAAAACGCGTTTTAAGCATGCACATGCATCTTTTGGTAGACGCGGACGCAGTTTTCTGCAAAACCACACGATATGCATGCAAATGGTGCTTTTGGCAGAACGCGCACGGGGATTTCTACCAAACGACGTGAAAAGCATGCCGATGCTGCTCTTTTTAGCACCCGCACATGGATTTGTGCCAAAACGCGTTTTAAGCATGCACATGCATCTTTTGGTAGACGCGGACGCAGTTTTCTGCAAAACCACACGATATGCATGCAAATGGTGCTTTTGGCAGAACGCGCACGTGGATGTCTACCAAACGACGTGAAAAGCATGCCGATGCTGCTCTTTTTAGCACCCGCACATGGATTTGTGCCAAAACGCGTTTTAAGCATGCACATGCATCTTTTGGTAGACGCGGACGCAGTTTTCTGCAAAACCACACGATATGCATTCAAATGGTGCTTTTGGCAGAACGCGCGCGTGGATTTCTACCAAACGACGTGAAAAGCATGCCGATGCTGCTCTTTTTAGCACCCGCACATGTATTTGTGCCAAAACGCGTTTTAAGCATGCACATGCATCTTTTGGTAGACGCGGACGCAGTTTTCTGCAAAACCACACGATATGCATGCAAATGGTGCTTTTGGCAGAACGCGCACGTGGATTTCTACCAAACGACGTGAAAAGCATGCCGATGCTGCTCTTTTTAGCACCCGCACATGGATTTGTGCCAAAACGCGTTTTAAGCATGCACATGCATCTTTTGGTAGACGCGGACGCAGTTTTCTGCAAAACCACACGATATGCATGCAAATGGTGCTTTTGGCAGAACGCGCATGTGGATTTCTACCAAACGACGTGAAAAGCATGCCGATGCTGCTCTTTTTAGCACCCGCACATGGATTTGTGCCAAAACGCGTTTTAAGCATGCACATGCATCTTTTGGTAGACGCGGACGCAGTTTTCTGCAAAACCACACGATATGCATGCAAATGGTGCTTTTGGCAGAACGCGCACGTGGATTTCTACCAAACGACGTGAAAAGCATGCCGATGCTGCTCTTTTTAGCACCCGCACATGGATTTGTGCCAGAACGCGTTTTAAGCATGCACATGCATCTTTTGGTAGACGCGGACGCAGTTTTCTGCAAAACCACACGATATGCATGCAAATGGTGCTTTTGGCTGAACGCCCACGTGGATTTCTACCAAACGACGTGAAAAGCATGCCGATGCTGCTCTTTTTAGCACCCGCAGATGGATTTGTGCCAAAACGCGTTTTAAGCATGCACATGCATCTTTTGGTAGACGCGGACGCAGTTTTCTGCAAAACCACACGATATGCATTCAAATGGTGCTTTTGGCAGAACGCGCGCGTGGATTTCTACCAAACGACGTGAAAAGCATGCCGATGCTCCTCTTTTTAGCACCCGCACATGGATTTCTGCCAAAACGCGTTTTAAGCATGCACATGCATGTTTTGGTAGACGCGGACGCAGTTTTCTGCAAAACCACACGATATGCATGCAAATGGTGCTTTTGGCAGAACGCGCACGTGGATTTCTACCAAACGACGTGAAAAGCATGCCGATGCTGCTCTTTTTAGCACCCGCACATGGATTTGTGCCAAAACGCGTTTTAAGCATGCACATGCATCTTTTGGTAGACGCGGACGCAGTTTTCTGCAAAACCACACGATATGCATGCAAATGGTGCTTTTGGCAGAAGGCGCACGTGGATTTCTACCAAACGACGTGAAAAGCATGACGATGCTGCTCTTTTTAGCACCCGCACATGGATTTGTGCCAAAACGCGTTTTAAGCATGCACATGCATCTTTTGGTAGACGCGGACGCAGTTTTCTGCAAAACCACACGATATCCATGCAAATGGTGCTTTTGGCAGAATGCGCACGTGGATTTCTACCAAACGACGTGAAAAGCATGCCGATGCTGCTCTTTTTAGCACCCGCACATGGATTTGTGCCAAAACGCGTTTTAAGCATGCACATGCATCTTTTGGTAGACGCGGACGCAGTTTTCTGCAAAACCACACGATATGCATGCAAATGGTGCTTTCGGCAGAACGCGCACGTGGATTTCTACCAAACGACGTGAAAAGCATGCCGATGCTGCTCTTTTTAGCACCCGCACATGGATTTGTGCCAAAACGCGTTTTAAGCATGCACATGCATCTTTTGGTAGACGCGGACGCAGTTTTCTGCAAAACCACACGATATGCATTCAAATGGTGCTTTTGGCAGAACGCGCGCGTGGATTTCTACCAAACGACGTGAAAAGCATGCCGATGCTGCTCTTTTTAGCACCCGCACATGTATTTGTGCCAAAACGCGTTTTAAGCATGCACATGCATCTTTTGGTAGACGCGGACGCAGTTTTCTGCAAAACCACACGATATGCATGCAAATGGTGCTTTTGGCAGAACGCGCACGTGGATGTCTACCAAACGACGTGAAAAGCATGCCGATGCTGCTCTTTTTAGCACCCGCACATGGATTTGTGCCAAAACGCGTTTTAAGCATGCACATGCATCTTTTGGTAGACGCGGACGCAGTTTTCTGCAAAACCACACGATATGCATGCAAATGGTGCTTTTGGCAGAACGCGCATGTGGATTTCTACCAAACGACGTGAAAAGCATGCCGATGCTGCTCTTTTTAGCACCCGCACATGGATTTGTGCCAAAACGCGTTTTAAGCATGCACATGCATCTTTTGGTAGACGCGGACGCAGTTTTCTGCAAAACCACACGATATGCATGCAAATGGTGCTTTTGGCAGAACGCGCACGTGGATTTCTACCAAACGACGTGAAAAGCATGCCGATGCTGCTCTTTTTAGCACCCGCACATGGATTTGTGCCAGAACGCGTTTTAAGCATGCACATGCATCTTTTGGTAGACGCGGACGCAGTTTTCTGCAAAACCACACGATATGCATGCAAATGGTGCTTTTGGCTGAACGCCCACGTGGATTTCTACCAAACGACGTGAAAAGCATGCCGATGCTGCTCTTTTTAGCACCCGCAGATGGATTTGTGCCAAAACGCGTTTTAAGCATGCACATGCATCTTTTGGTAGACGCGGACGCAGTTTTCTGCAAAACCACACGATATGCATTCAAATGGTGCTTTTGGCAGAACGCGCGCGTGGATTTCTACCAAACGACGTGAAAAGCATGCCGATGCTCCTCTTTTTAGCACCCGCACATGGATTTCTGCCAAAACGCGTTTTAAGCATGCACATGCATGTTTTGGTAGACGCGGACGCAGTTTTCTGCAAAACCACACGATATGCATGCAAATGGTGCTTTTGGCAGAACGCGCACGTGGATTTCTACCAAACGACGTGAAAAGCATGCCGATGCTGCTCTTTTTAGCACCCGCACATGGATTTGTGCCAAAACGCGTTTTAAGCATGCACATGCATCTTTTGGTAGACGCGGACGCAGTTTTCTGCAAAACCACACGATATGCATGCAAATGGTGCTTTTGGCAGAAGGCGCACGTGGATTTCTACCAAACGACGTGAAAAGCATGACGATGCTGCTCTTTTTAGCACCCGCACATGGATTTGTGCCAAAACGCGTTTTAAGCATACACATGCATCTTTTGGTAGACGCGGACGCAGTTTTCTGCAAAACCACACGATATGCATGCAAATGGTGCTTTTGGCAGAACGCGCACGTGGATGTCTACCAAACGACGTGAAAAGCATGCCGATGCTGCTCTTTTTAGCACCCGCACATGGATTTGTGCCAAAACGCGTTTTAAGCATGCACATGCATCTTTTGGTAGACGCGGACGCAGTTTTCTGCAAAACCACACGATATGCATTCAAATGGTGCTTTTGGCAGAACGCGCGCGTGGATTTCTACCAAACGACGTGAAAAGCATGCCGATGCTGCTCTTTTTAGCACCCGCACATGTATTTGTGCCAAAACGCGTTTTAAGCATGCACATGCATCTTTTGGTAGACGCGGACGCAGTTTTCTGCAAAACCACACGATATGCATGCAAATGGTGCTTTTGGCAGAACGCGCACGTGGATTTCTACCAAACGACGTGAAAAGCATGCCGATGCTGCTCTTTTTAGCACCCGCATTCGATTTGTGCCTAAACGCGTTTTAAGCATGCACATGCATCTTTTGGTAGACGCGGACGCAGTTTTCTGCAAAACCACTCGATATGCATGCAAATGGTGCTTTTGGCAGAACGCGCACGTGGATTTCTACCAAACGACGTGAAAAGCATGCCGATGCTGCTCTTTTTAGCACCCGCACATGGATTTGTGCCAAAACGCGTGTTAAGCATGCACATGCATCTTTTGGTAGACGCGGACGCAGTTTTCTGCAAAACCACACGATATGCATGCAAATGGTGCTTTTGGGAGAACGCTCACGTGGATTTCTACCAAACGACGTGAAAAGCATGCCGATGCTGCTCTTTTTAGCACCCGCACATGGATTTGTGCCAAAACGCGTTTTAAGCATGCACATGCATCTTTTGGTAGACGCTGACGCAGTTTTCTGCAAAACTACACGATGTGCACGCAAATGGTGCTTTTGGCAGAACGCGCTAGTGGATTTCTACCAAACGACGTGAAAAGCATGCCGATGCTGCTCTTTTTAGCACCCGCACATGGATTTGTGCCAAAACGCGTTTTAAGCATGCACATGCATCTTTTGGTAGACGCTGACGCAGTTTTCTGCAAAACCACACGATGTGCACGCAAATGGTGCTTTTGGCAGAACGCGCACGTGGATTTCTACCAAACGACGTGAAAAGCATGCCGATGCTGCTCTTTTTAGCACCCGCACATGGATTTGTGCCAAAACGCGTTTTAAGCATACACATGCATCTTTTGGTAGACGCGGACGCAGTTTTCTGCAAAACCACACGATATGCATGCAAATGGTGCTTTTGGCAGAACGCGCACGTGGATGTCTACCAAACGACGTGAAAAGCATGCCGATGCTGCTCTTTTTAGCACCCGCACATGGATTTGTGCCAAAACGCGTTTTAAGCATGCACATGCATCTTTTGGTAGACGCGGACGCAGTTTTCTGCAAAACCACACGATATGCATTCAAATGGTGCTTTTGGCAGAACGCGCGCGTGGATTTCTACCAAACGACGTGAAAAGCATGCCGATGCTGCTCTTTTTAGCACCCGCACATGTATTTGTGCCAAAACGCGTTTTAAGCATGCACATGCATCTTTTGGTAGACGCGGACGCAGTTTTCTGCAAAACCACACGATATGCATGCAAATGGTGCTTTTGGCAGAACGCGCACGTGGATTTCTACCAAACGACGTGAAAAGCATGCCGATGCTGCTCTTTTTAGCACCCGCATTCGATTTGTGCCTAAACGCGTTTTAAGCATGCACATGCATCTTTTGGTAGACGCGGACGCAGTTTTCTGCAAAACCACTCGATATGCATGCAAATGGTGCTTTTGGCAGAACGCGCACGTGGATTTCTACCAAACGACGTGAAAAGCATGCCGATGCTGCTCTTTTTAGCACCCGCACATGGATTTGTGCCAAAACGCGTGTTAAGCATGCACATGCATCTTTTGGTAGACGCGGACGCAGTTTTCTGCAAAACCACACGATATGCATGCAAATGGTGCTTTTGGGAGAACGCTCACGTGGATTTCTACCAAACGACGTGAAAAGCATGCCGATGCTGCTCTTTTTAGCACCCGCACATGGATTTGTGCCAAAACGCGTTTTAAGCATGCACATGCATCTTTTGGTAGACGCTGACGCAGTTTTCTGCAAAACTACACGATGTGCACGCAAATGGTGCTTTTGGCAGAACGCGCTAGTGGATTTCTACCAAACGACGTGAAAAGCATGCCGATGCTGCTCTTTTTAGCACCCGCACATGGATTTGTGCCAAAACGCGTTTTAAGCATGCACATGCATCTTTTGGTAGACGCTGACGCAGTTTTCTGCAAAACCACACGATGTGCACGCAAATGGTGCTTTTGGCAGAACGCGCACGTGGATTTCTACCAAACGACGTGAAAAGCATGCCGATGCTGCTCTTTTTAGCACCCGCACATGGATTTGTGCCAAAACGCGTTTTAAGCATGCACATGCATCTTTTGGTAGACGCGGACGCAGTTTTCTGCAAAACCACACGATATGCATGCAAAGGGTGCTTTTGGCAGAACGCGCGCGTGGATTTCTACCAAACGACGTGAAAAGCATGCCGATGCTGTTCTTTTTAGCACCCGCATTCGATTTGTGCCTAAACGCGTTTTAAGCATGCACATGCATCTTTTGGTAGACGCGGACGCAGTTTTCTGCAAAACCACTCGATATGCATGCAAATGGTGCTTTTGGCAGAACGCGCACGTGGATTTCTACCAAACGACGTGAAAAGCATGCCGATGCTGCTCTTTTTAGCACCCGCACATGGATTTGTGCCAAAACGCGTGTTAAGCATGCACATGCATCTTTTGGTAGACGCGGACGCAGTTTTCTGCAAAACCACACGATATGCATGCAAATGGTGCTTTTGGGAGAACGCTCACGTGGATTTCTACCAAACGACGTGAAAAGCATGCCGATGCTGCTCTTTTTAGCACCCGCACATGGATTTGTGCCAAAACGCGTTTTAAGCATGCACATGCATCTTTTGGTAGACGCTGACGCAGTTTTCTGCAAAACTACACGATGTGCACGCAAATGGTGCTTTTGGCAGAACGCGCTAGTGGATTTCTACCAAACGACGTGAAAAGCATGCCGATGCTGCTCTTTTTAGCACCCGCACATGGATTTGTGCCAAAACGCGTTTTAAGCATGCACATGCATCTTTTGGTAGACGCTGACGCAGTTTTCTGCAAAACCACACGATGTGCACGCAAATGGTGCTTTTGGTTGAACGCGCACGTGGATTTCTACCAAACGACGTGAAAAGCATGCCGATGCTGCTCTTTTTAGCACCCGCACATGGATTTGTGCCAAAACGCGTTTTAAGCATGCACATGCATCTTTTGGTAGACGCGGACGCAGTTTTCTGCAAAACCACACGATATGCATGCAAATGGTGCTTTTGGCAGAACGCGCACGTGGATGTCTACCAAACGACGTGAAAAGCATGCCGATGCTGCTCTTTTTAGCACCCGCACATGGATTTGTGCCAAAACGCGTTTTAAGCATGCACATGCATCTTTTGGTAGACGCGGACGCAGTTTTCTGCAAAACCACACGATATGCATGCAAATGGTGCTTTTGGCAGAACGCGCATGTGGATTTCTACCAAACGACGTGAAAAGCATGCCGATGCTGCTCTTTTTAGCACCCGCACATGGATTTGGGCCAAAACGCGTTTTAAGCATGCAGATGCATCTTTTGGTAGACGCGGACGCAGTTTTCTGCAAAACCACACGATATGCATGCAAAGGGTGCTTTTGGCAGAACGCGCGCGTGGATTTCTACCAAACGACGTGAAAAGCATGCCGATGCTGTTCTTTTTAGCACCCGCATTGGATTTGTGCCTAAACGCGTTTTAAGCATGCACATGCATCTTTTGGTAGACGCGGACGCAGTTTTCTGCAAAACCACACGATATGCACGCAAATGGTGCTTTTGGGAGAACGCTCACGTGGATTTCTACCAAACGACGTGGAAAGCATGCCGATGCTGCTCTTTTTAGCACCCGCACATGGATTTGTGCCAAAACGCGTTTTAAGCATGCACATGCATCTTTTGGTAGACGCTGACGCAGTTTTCTGCAAAACTACACGATGTGCACGCAAATGGTGCTTTTGGCAGAACGCGCACGTGGATTTCTACCAAACGACGTGAAAAGCATGCCGATGCTGCTCTTTTAGCACCCGCACATGGATTTGTGCCAAAACGCGTTTTAAGCATGCACATGCATCTTTTGGTAGACGCAGACGCAGTTTTCTGCAAAACCACACGATATGCATGCAAATGGTGCTTTTGGCAGAACGCGCACGTGGATTTCTACCAAACGAAGTGAAAAGCATACCGATGCTGCTCTTTTAGCACCCGCACATGGAGTTGTGCCAAAACGCGTTTTAAGCATGCACATGCATCTTTTGGTAGACGCGGACGCAGTTTTCTGCAAAACTACACGATATGCATGCAAATGGTGCTTTTGGCAGAACACGCACGTGGATTTCTACCAAACGACGTGAAAAGCATGCCGATGCTGCTCTTTTTAGCACCCGCACATGGATTTGCGCCAAAACGCGTTTTAAGCATGCACATGCATCTTTTGGTAGACGCGGACGCAGTTTTCTGCAAAACCACACGATATGCATGCAAATGGTGCTTTTGGCAGAACGCGCGCGTGGATTTCTACCAAACGACGTGAAACGCATGCCGATGCTGCTCTTTTTAGCACCCGCACATGGATTTGGGCCAAAACGCGTTTTTAAGCATGCAGATGCATCTTTTGGTAGACGCGGACGCAGTTTTCTGCAAAACCACACGATATGCATGCAAAGGGTGCTTTTGGCAGAACGCGCGCGTGGATTTCTACCAAACGACGTGAAAAGCATGCCGATGCTGTTCTTTTTAGCACCCGCATTGGATTTGTGCCTAAACGCGTTTTAAGCATGCACATGCATCTTTTGGTAGACGCGGACGCAGTTTTCTGCAAACCACACGATATGCATGCAAATGGTGCTTTTGGGAGAACGCTCACGTGGATTTCTACCAAACGACGTGAAAAGCATGCCGATGCTGCTCTTTTTAGCACCCGCACATGGATTTGTGCCAAAACGCGTTTTAAGCATGCACATGCATCTTTTGGTAGACGCTGACGCAGTTTTCTGCAAAACTACACGATGTGCACGCAAATGGTGCTTTTGGCAGAACGCGCACGTGGATTTCTACCAAACGACGTGAAAAGCATGCCGATGCTGCTCTTTTTAGCACCCGCACATGGATTTGTGCCAAAACGCGTTTTAAGCATGCACATGCATCTTTTGGTAGACGCAGACGCAGTTTTCTGCAAAACCACACGATATGCATGCAAATGGTGCTTTTGGCAGAACGCGCACGTGGATTTCTACCAAACGAAGTGAAAAGCATACCGATGCTGCTCTTTTAGCACCCGCACATGGAGTTGTGCCAAAACGCGTTTTAAGCATGCACATGCATCTTTTGGTAGACGCGGACGCAGTTTTCTGCAAAACTACACGATATGCATGCAAATGGTGCTTTTGGCAGAACACGCACGTGGATTTCTACCAAACGACGTGAAAAGCATGCCGATGCTGCTCTTTTTAGCACCCGCACATGGATTTGCGCCAAAACGCGTTTTTAAGCATGCACATGCATCTTTTGGTAGACGCGGACGCAGTTTTCTGCAAAACACACGATATGCATGCAAATGGTGCTTTTGGCAGAACGCGCACGTGGATTTCTACCAAACGACGTGAAAAGCATGCCGATGCTGCTCTTTTTAGCACCCGCACATGGATTTGTGCCAAAACGCGTTTTAAGCATGCACATGCATCTTTTGGTAGACGCGGACGCAGTTTTCTGCAAAACCACACGATATGCATGCAAATGGTGCTTTTGGCAGAACGCGCACGTGGATTTCTACCAATCGACGTGAAAAGCATGCCGATGCTGCTCTTTCTAGCACCCGCACATGGATTTGTGCCAAAACGCGTTTTAAGCATGCACATGCATCTTTTGGTAGACGCGGACGCAGTTTTCTGCAAAACCGCACGATATGCATGCAAATGGTGCTTTTGGCAGAACGCGCACGTGGATTTCTACCAAACGACGTGAAAAGCATGCCGATGATGCTATTTTTAGCACCCGCACGTGGATTTGTGCCAAAACGCGTTTTAAGCATGCACATGCATCATTTGGTAGACGCGGACGCAGTTTTCTGCAAAACCATACGATATGCATGCAAATGGTGCTTTTGGCAGAACGCGCACATGGATTTCTACCAAACGACGTGAAAAGCATGCCGATGCTGCTCTTTTTAGCACCCGCACATGGATTTGTGCCAAAACGCGTTTTAAGCATGCACATGCCATCTTTGATAGACGCGGACGCAGTTTTCTGCAAAACCACACGATATGCATGCAAATGGTGCTTTTGGCAGAACGCGCACGTGGATTTCTACCAAACGACGTGAAAAGTATGCCGATGCTGCTCTTTTTAGCACCCGCACTTGGATTTGTGCCAAAAACGCGTTTTAAGCATGCACATGCATCTTTTGGTAGACGCGGACGCAGTTTTCTGCAAAACCACACGATATGCATGCAAATGGTGCTTTTGGCCGAACGCGCACGTGTATTTCTACCAAACGACGTGAAAAGCAAGCCGATGCTGCTCTCTTTAGCACCCGCACATGGATTTGTGCCAAAACGCGTTTAAGCATGCACATGCATCTTTTGGTAGACGCGGATGCAGTTTTCTGCAAAACCGCACGATATGCATGCAAATGGTGCTTTTGGCAGAACGCGCACGTGGATTTCTACCAATCGACGTGAAAAGCATGCCGATGCTGCTCTTTCTAGCACCCGCACATGGATTTGTGCCAAAACGCGTTTTAAGCATGCACATGCATCTTTGGTAGACGCGGACGCAGTTTTCTGCAAAACCGCACGATATGCATGCAAATGGTGCTTTTGGCAGAACGCGCACGTGGATTTCTACCAAACGACGTGAAAAGCATGCCGATGATGCTCTTTTTAGCACCTGCACGTGGATTTGTGCCAAAACGCGTTTTAAGCATGCACATGCATCATTTGGTAGACGCGGACGCAGTTTTCTGCAAACCACACGATATGCATGCAAATGGTGCTTTTGGCAGAACGCGCACGTGGATTTCTACCAAACGACGTGAAAAGCATGCCGATGCTGCTCTTTTTAGCACCCGCACATGGATTTGTGCCAAAACGCGTTTTAAGCATGCACATGCATCTTTTGATAGACGCGGACGCAGTTTTCTGCAAAACCACACGATATGCATGCACATGGTGCTTTTGGCAGAACGCGCACGTGGATTTCTACCAAACGACGTGAAAAGCATGCCGATGCTGCTCTTTTTAGCACCCGCACTTGGATTTGTGCCAAAACGCGTTTTAAGCATGCACATGCATCTTTTGGTAGACGCGGACGCAGTTTTCTGCAAAACCACACGATATGCATGCAAATGGTGCTTTTGGCCGAACGCGCACGTGTATTTCTACCAAACGACGTGAAAAGCAAGCCGATGCTGCTCTTTTTAGCACCCGCACATGGATTTGTGCCAAAACGCGTTTTAAGCATGCACATGCATCTTTTGGTAGACGCGGACGCAGTTTTCTGCAAAACCGCACGATATGCATGCAAATGGTGCTTTTGGCAGAACGCGCACGTGGATTTCTACCAAACGACGTGAAAAGCATGCCGATGCTGCTCTTTTTAGCACCCGCACATGGATTTGTGCCAAAACGCGTTTTAAGCATGCACATGCATCTTTTGGTAGACGCGGACGCAGTTTTCTGCAAAACCACACGATATGCATGCAAATGGTGCTTTTGGCAGAACGCGCATGTGGATTTCTACCAAACGACGTGAAAAGCATGCCGATGCTGCTCTTTTTAGCACCCGCACATGGATTTGTGCCAAAACGCGTTTTAAGCATGCACATGCATCTTTTGGTAGACGCGGACGCAGTTTTCTGCAAAACCACACGATATGCATGCAAAGGGTGCTTTTGGCAGAACGCGCGCGTGGATTTCTACCAAACGACGTGAAAAGCATGCCGATGCTGTTCTTTTTAGCACCCGCATTGGATTTGTGCCTAAACGCGTTTTAAGCATGCACATGCATCTTTTGGTAGACGCGGACGCAGTTTTCTGCAAAACCACACGATATGCATGCAAATGGTGCTTTTGGGAGAACGCTCACGTGGATTTCTACCAAACGACGTGAAAAGCATGCCGATGCTGCTCTTTTTAGCACCCGCACATGGATTTGTGCCAAAACGCGTTTTTAAGCATGCACATGCATCTTTTGGTAGACGCTGACGCAGTTTTCTGCAAAACTACACGATGTGCACGCAAATGGTGCTTTTGGCAGAACGCGCACGTGGATTTCTACCAAACGACGTGAAAAGCATGCCGATGCTGCTCTTTTTAGCACCCGCACATGGATTTGTGCCAAAACGCGTTTTAAGCATGCACATGCATCTTTTGGTAGACGCAGACGCAGTTTTCTGCAAAACCACACGATATGCATGCAAATGGTGCTTTTGGCAGAACGCGCACGTGGATTTCTACCAAACGAAGTGAAAAGCATACCGATGCTGCTCTTTTTAGCACCCGCACATGGAGTTGTGCCAAAACGCGTTTTAAGCATGCACATGCATCTTTTGGTAGACGCGGACGCAGTTTTCTGCAAAACTACACGATATGCATGCAAATGGTGCTTTTGGCAGAACACGCACGTGGATTTCTACCAAACGACGTGAAAAGCATGCCGATGCTGCTCTTTTTAGCACCCGCACATGGATTTGCGCCAAAACGCGTTTTAAGCATGCACATGCATCTTTTGGTAGACGCGGACGCAGTTTTCTGCAAAACCACACGATATGCATGCAAATGGTGCTTTTGGCAGAACGCGCACGTGGATTTCTACCAAACGACGTGAAAAGCATGCCGATGCTGCTCTTTTTAGCACCCGCACATGGATTTGTGCCAAAACGCGTTTTAAGCATGCACATGCATCTTTTGGTAGACGCGGACGCAGTTTTCTGCAAAACCACACGATATGCATGCAAATGGTGCTTTTGGCAGAACGCGCACGTGGATTTCTACCAATCGACGTGAAAAGCATGCCGATGCTGCTCTTTCTAGCACCCGCACATGGATTTGTGCCAAAACGCGTTTTAAGCATGCACATGCATCTTTTGGTAGACGCGGACGCAGTTTTCTGCAAAACCGCACGATATGCATGCAAATGGTGCTTTTGGCAGAACGCGCACGTGGATTTCTACCAAACGACGTGAAAAGCATGCCGATGATGCTCTTTTTAGCACCCGCACGTGGATTTGTGCCAAAACGCGTTTTAAGCATGCACATGCATCATTTGGTAGACGCGGACGCAGTTTTCTGCAAAACCATACGATATGCATGCAAATGGTGCTTTTGGCAGAACGCGCACATGGATTTCTCCCAAACGACGTGAAAAGCATGCCGATGCTGCTCTTTTTAGCACCCGCACATGGATTTGTGCCAAAACGCGTTTTAAGCATGCACATGCATCTTTTGATAGACGCGGACGCAGTTTTCTGCAAAACCACACGATATGCATGCAAATGGTGCTTTTGGCAGAACGCGCACGTGGATTTCTACCAAACGACGTGAAAATTATGCCGATGCTGCTCTTTTTAGCACCCGCACTTGGATTTGTGCCAAAACGCGTTTTAAGCATGCACATGCATCTTTTGGTAGACGCGGACGCAGTTTTCTGCAAAACCACACGATATGCATGCAAATGGTGCTTTTGGCCGAACGCGCACGTGTATTTCTACCAAACGACGTGAAAAGCAAGCCGATGCTGCTCTCTTTAGCACCCGCACATGGATTTGTGCCAAAACGCGTTTTAAGCATGCACATGCATCTTTTGGTAGACGCGGATGCAGTTTTCTGCAAAACCGCACGATATGCATGCAAATGGTGCTTTTGGCAGAACGCGCACGTGGATTTCTACCAATCGACGTGAAAAGCATGCCGATGCTGCTCTTTCTAGCACCCGCACATGGATTTCTGCCAAAACGCGTTTTAAGCATGCACATGCATCTTTTGGTAGACGCGGACGCAGTTTTCTGCAAAACCGCACGATATGCATGCAAATGGTGCTTTTGGCAGAACGCGCAGGTGGATTTCTACCAAACGACGTGAAAAGCATGCCGATGATGCTCTTTTTAGCACCCGCACATGGATTTGTGCCAAAACGCGTTTTGAGCATGCACATGCATCTTTTGGTAGACGCGGACGCAGTTTTCTGCAAAACCACACGATATGCATGCAAATGGTGCTTTTGGCAGAACGCGCACGGGGATTTCTACCAAACGACGTGAAAAGCATGCCGATGCTGCTCTTTTTAGCACCCGCACATGGATTTGTGCCAAAACGCGTTTTAAGCATGCACATGCATCTTTTGGTAGACGCGGACGCAGTTTTCTGCAAAACCACACGATATGCATGCAAATGGTGCTTTTGGCAGAACGCGCACGTGGATTTCTACCAAACGACGTGAAAAGCATGCAGATGCTGCTCTTCTTAGCACCCGCACATGGATTTGTGCCAAAACGCGTTTTAAGCATGCACATGCATCTTTTGGTAGACGCGGACGCAGTTTTCTGCAAAACCACACGATATGCATGCAAATGGTGCTTTTGGAGAACGCGCACGTGGATTTCTAGCAAACGACGTGAAAAGCATGCCGATGCTGCTCTTTTTAGCACCCGCACATGGATTTGTGCCAAAACGCGTTTTAAGCATGCACATGCATCTTTTGGTAGACGCGGACGCAGTTTTCTGCAAAACCACACGATGTGCACGCAAATGGTGCTTTTGGCAGAACGCGCACGTGGATTTCTACCAAACGACGTGAAAAGCATGCCGATGCTGCTCTTTTTAGCACCCGCTCATGGATTTGTGCCAAAACGCGTTTTAAGCATGCACACGCATCTTTTGGTAGAGGCGGACGCAGTTTTCTGCAAAACCGCACGATATGCATGCAAATGGTGCTTTTGGCAGAAAGCGCACGTGGATTTCTACCAAACGACGTGAAAAGCATGCCGATGCTGCTCTTTTTAGCACCCGCACATGGATTTGTGCCAAAACGCCTTTTAAGCATACACATGCATCTTTTGGTAGACGCGGACGCAGTTTTCGGCAAAACCACACGATATGCATGCAAATGGTGCTTTTGGCAGAACGCGCACGTGGATTTCTACCAAACGACGTGAAAAGCATGCCGATGCTGCTCTTTTTAGCACCCGCACATGGATTTGTGCCAAAACGCGTTTTAAGCATGCACATGCATCTTTTGGTAGACGCGGACGCAGTTTTCTGCAAAACCACACTATATGCATGCAAATGGTGCTTTTGGCAGAACGCGCACGTGGATTTCTACCAAACGACGTGAAAAGCATGCCGATGCTGCTCTTTTTAGCACCCGCACATGGATTTGTGCCAAAACGCGTTTTAAGCATGCACATGCATCTTTTGGTAGACGCGGACACAGTTTTCTGCAAAACCACATGATATGCATGCAAATGGTGCTTTTGGCAGAACGCGCACGTGGATTTCTACCAAACGACGTGAAAAGCATGCCCATGCTGCTCTTTTTAGCACCAGCACATGAATTTGTGCCAAAACGCGTTTTAAGCATTCACATGCATCTTTTGGTAGACGCGGACGCAGTTTTCTGCAAAACCACACGATATGCATGCAAATAGTGCTTTTGGCAGAACGCGCACGTGGATTTCTACCAAACGACGTGAAAAGCATGCCGATGCAGCTCTTTTTAGCACCCGCACATGGATTTGTGCCAAAATGCGTTTTAAGCATGCACATGCATCTTTTGGTAGACGCGCGACGCAGTTTTCTGCAAAACCACACGATATGCATGCAAATGGTGCTTTTGGCAGAACGCGCACGTGGATTTCTACCAAACGACGTGAAAAGCATGCCGATGCTGCTCTTTTTAGCACCCGCACATGGATTTGTGCCAAAACGCGTTTTAAGCATGCACATGCATCTTTTGGTAGACGCGGACGCAGTTTTCTGCAAAACCACACGATATGCATGCAAATGGTGCTTTTGGCAGAACGCGCACGTGGATTTCTACCAAATGACGTGAAAAGCATGCCGATGCTGCTCTTTTTAGCACCCGCACATGGATTTGTGCCAAAAAGCGTTTTAAGCATGCACATGCATCTTTTGGTAGACGCGGACGCAGTTTTCTGCAAAACCTCACGATATTTTTGCAAATGGTGCTTTTGGCAAAACGCGCACGTGGATTTCTACCAAACGACGTGAAAAGCATGCCGATGCTGCTCTTTTTAGCACCCGCACATGGATTTGTGCCAAAACGCGTTTTAAGCATGCACATGCATCTTTTGGTAGACGCGGACGCAGTTTTCTGCAAAACCACACGATATGCATGCAAATGGTGCTTTTGGCAGAACGCGCTCGTGGATTTCTACCAAACGACGTGAAAAGCATGCCGATGCTGCTCTTTTTAGCACCCGCACATGGATTTGTGCCAAAACGCGTTTTAAGCATGCATATGCATCTTTTGGTAGACGCGGACGCAGTTTTCTGCAAAACCACACGATATGCATGCAAATGGTGCTTTTGGCAGAACGCGCACGTGGATTTCTACCAAACGACGTGAAAAGCATGCCGATGCTGCTCTTTTTAGTACCCGCGCATGGATTTGTGCCAAAACGCGTTTTAAGCATGCACATGCATCTTTTGGTAGACGAGGACGCAGTTTTCTGCAAAACCACACGATATGCATGCAAATGGTGCTTTTGGCAGAACGCGCACGTGGATTTCTACCAAACGACGTGAAAAGCATGCCGATGCTGCTGTTTTTAGCACCCACACATGGATTTGTGCCAAAACGCGTTTTAAGCATGCACATGCATCTTTTGGTAGACGCGGACGCAGTTTTCTGCAAAACCACACGATATGCATGCAAATGGTGCTTTTGGCAGAACGCGCACGTGGATTTCTACCAAACGACGTGAAAAGCATGCCGATGCTGCTCTTTTTAGCACCCGCGCATGGATTTGTACCAAAACGCGTTTTAAGCATGCACATGCATCTTTTGGTAGACGCGGACGCAGTTTTCTGCAAAACCACACGATATGCATGCAAATGGTGCTTTTGGCAGAACGCGCACGTGGATTTCTACCAAACGACGTGAAAAGCATGCCGATGCTGCTCTTTTTAGCACCCGCGCATGGATTTGTACCAAAACGCGTTTTAAGCATGCACATGCATCTTTTGGTAGACGCGGACGCAGTTTTCTGCAAAACCACACGATATGCATGCAAATGGTGCTTTTGGCAGAACGCGCACGTGGATTTCTACCGGTATCAATGTCTGAGGTAGTCATAACCCAAGAAGGAATACTTAATTTATTGCTTCAGATTGATGTTAAAAATCTTCAGGTCCTGACAATCTCTCCAATGCTTTTCTGCGGCGTTACGCAGAACAGATAACTCCTTTCTTGCATGCAATTTTTGTAGCATCACTTCAAACAGCCACCCTGCCGATGGACTGGCTCCGTGCCAAGGTCCTTCCGATTCACAAAGGAGGCAATAAGTTACTGGTAAACACTTACAGGCCGATTTCACTCACTAGTTCTTGTTGTAAAATGATGGAGCATATTATTAGCAAAGCAATTACCACCTACTTAGAAGATAACAATCTACTGTACCCCAAACAACACGGATTTCGCAAAGGTCTTTCTACCGTCACTCAACTCCTCGAAATAACGCATGACTTTGCTACAGTAATTAACTCGAGACTTCAAGTTGACGCAGTATTCATAGACTTTTGCAAAGCATTTGACAGGGTACCCCATCCAAAATTAATTGACAGACTTAAGAATATTGGGATTGACACTAACATAGTACACTGGATAACCGCCTATCTCTCTAACCGCAGCCAGTACGTTAAAATAAATGGTACTGAATCTGAAGAGTTAGATGTCTACTCCGGTGTTCCACAGGGGTCTGTGCTGGGTCCGATTCTTTTTCTAATTTTTGTTATTGACATTCATTCTCAAGTTGAACCTGACGTAACAGTAAGGCTGTTTGCAGATGACTGCGTCATCTACACCACAGTACGGACGATTAATGACCAGATTCGACTTAACTCCTCCTTAACTAACATTGCCAGATGGTGTCAAGAATGGGGAATGGAAATTAACGTAGCAAAAACTTCATCCATGTATATAACTCGAAAAAAGGTACCCTTAAAATTTGCATATCATCTAACGGGATTACATGTAACAGAAGCCGACTCAGTTAAATACTTGGGTGTTACCATCACAAACACATTAAAATGGGACGTTCACATTAAACAGACGTGCACAAAAGCATATAGGCAGCTGGATACCTACGCAGGAAACTTGCACTGGCACCTTCCAAAGTTAGGCTAGCAAGTTATAAGGCCCTTGTAAGGCCAATCCTTGAATACGGCAGCATTATCTGGAATCCGCACCAAATCTACCTTCTTAATCAACTGGAGGGAATTCAAAATAAAGCTCTCCGGTTTGTGTATTCGCAGTATTCACGTGACGTCAGCATAACCGCACTACGCAATCGGGCAAACATTCAAACATTGTCACTTCGCCGACGCGTTGCTGCCTTAAAGTTTCTCTACCTTATTTATCATGACAGCATTAATATAAGCAAACACGAGTACCTAAAACCACCATACCAGCGCTCAGCCAGAACAAACCATGACAAGAGTATCAGGCCATATACCTCCCGCTGTAATACATTCAAGTATTCCTTCTTTCCGTCAGTCATAGAATTATGGAATAAACTGCCACAAGACATTGTGTCCTCGGAATCTGTTATCACATTTTCTGTCAAGATTGAACATTTTTTGATCAGCAGGTTGCGCCGTTGTAGAAAGGAAAAAAAAGGGGGGGGGGACTGCGCACGGAGCGTATGTTTCATGTGGATGCTGACCGCAGTTCTTGTAGTGTATGCTTTTACTGTGTATGCCGCTTGCAGTTATTCCAAAATCAGTGTATAACGCGCACCCTTTCCTGTACTGTTTAGTACAGGAACAGTCTACTGTTTTAGGACTTTCGTTTCTTTCATTTTCGGATCTTTTTTTTTGCTGGCAATCTGTACTTCCTGGCGGCGGTGGCGTAGAGGTAGAACACCCGCCTCGCGTTCAAGAGGTCCGTGGTTCGAATCCCGGTGCCGGCAATTTTCCACCGGATTAAAAAAAAAATCCGCGTGTTGATAAAATTGCACAAACAGGCCTGGAGTGTGGCCTGATCCCGGTGACCAGAACCGGTAACGCACTCCCTCACCAGAGCAGGATTGGCCACCCTAGTGCAGTACTTCGCCACAACCTCCTATGAACACAACAATCAAACCTGGCCCTCAGTCCCCAGCAGCTGCGAAGCAACTGACCACGGCGGCTGTCAGACCTGCCACGCAGCAGAGGGTGCTAAGAATCACTGGCTCCGGACAGGCCGCCATTGGAATATGAACCTTTGGCAGCAGCAGTGTTCGGAAGAGCGTTTGCCTAAATGCTCCTGCATACTGTTACAGATAACCCTGGATCCTAGGACGACACCACTATAAGCCGAGAAGCGCACGTTTTCTGAGGCTGCATTTCGACTCCGGTTATCAACTAAGAGTTATCAAGGACGGACGTCACCGGCTGGCATCACCTGGCGTGGCGCTTGCATCGACGCATCTGCTATAAAGCTACGGCATCGCATCCAAGACGGCACTTTGGCAGCAGCAGTGTTCGGAAGAGCGTTTGCCTAAATGCTCCTGCATACTGTTACAGATAACCCTGGATCCTAGGACGACACCACTATAAGCCGAGAAGCGCACGTTTTCTGAGGCTGCATTTCGACTCCGGTTATCAACTAAGAGTTATCAAGGACGGACGTCACCGGCTGGCATCACCTGGCGTGGCGCTTGCATCGACGCATCTGCTATAAAGCTACGGCATCGCATCCAAGACGGCACTTTGGCAGCAGCAGTGTTCGGAAGAGCGTTTGCCTAAATGCTCCTGCATACTGTTACAGATAACCCTGGATCCTAGGACGACACCACTATAAGCCGAGAAGCGCACGTTTTCTGAGGCTGCATTTCGACTCCGGTTATCAACTAAGAGATATCAAGGACGGACGTCACCGGCTGGCATCACCTGGCGTGGCGCTTGCATCGACGCATCTGCTATAAAGCTACGGCATCGCATCCAAGACGGCACTTTGGCAGCAGCAGTGTTCGGAAGAGCGTTTGCCTAAATGCTCCTGCATACTGTTACAGATAACCCTGGATCCTAGGACGACACCACTATAAGCCGAGAAGCGCACGTTTTCTGAGGCTGCATTTCGACTCCGGTTATCAACTAAGAGTTATCAAGGACGGACGTCACCGGCTGGCATTACCTGGCGTGGCGCTTGCATCGACGCATCTGCTATAAAGCTATGGCATCGCATCCAAGACGGCACTTTGGCAGCAGCAGTGTTCGGAAGAGCGTTTGCCTAAATGCTCCTGCATACTGTTACAGGTTAGTGGCTTTTTTAAGGGGGGTGTTATTGTGTTGCTGCCACTGCTGCTGCCAAAGGAGCGAACCTTGTTTATGTCAGTATGGAGTGTGTTGAGTGTGAACAAGAAATCTTGGATCCCAAAGAGAGTATATCTTGCATGACTTGTAAGCTTTCGTACCATGTAGGAAGCTGCGCAGGAGTGTCGGAGGCAACAATAAAATCTAAGAAATCAACCTACCAGAAATGGAAATGCCCGAAATGTAGGCTACCAACCTCACATGTTAACCAGGATGAGAAAGAAAAAGCACCGTTGACCGTAGAAGATATGTTGGTCGTACTTCAGGAGATTAACCGAAAACTTGATGTTTTGTTGCCACTGAAAGAAACTGTCGATGGAATTGAGCAATCGGTGCAGTTTATGTCCGAACAGATGACAGACCTGTTGACGCGCACAGAACAAAATGAGCGAGATATTAAAGCAATCCAGACTAGGCTCGCAAAAACAGAAATGAACAAAGAGCAGCTTGAATCGCTCAGTGTCCAACTCGATGACCTCGAGTGGCGCAACCGGAAACTGAACTTAGAAATTCATGGTGTACCACAAACGGAAGGCGAAAATCTTTTGTCCAAACTTAATGCTTTGGCCGGTGAAAGTGGATTGCCCCAGCTATCAGAACACGACATCACGGCAATTCATCGATTGCCGGCAAAGCGTGACAAAGTGCCTGGCATCATCTGCCGTTTCGCGAGACAGAGCATGAGGGACAAATGGTGGGCTAGCAGGCGGGAGTTGACCACTGCGGATGCCAATGTTCACATGTTGGAAAACCTGACCAGGCGAAATCGAGAACTGCTGAGGGAAGTGAAAGAATGGGCAAAAACAAATCAGTACAAGTATGTCTGGCACAGCAACGGCAAGATTCTGATAAGAAAGACTGATGGCGCGTCAGCAATGCTAGTGCAGCACTCTTGCGACCTTGGCAAGCTGCAATAAGAAGGGAGAATTGATTTTTTATTTTTGTTTCCTGCCAAAAATGCAGACTGTAACAGAAAAGAATTATCTACTCCCAGAGAACTTCAAAGATTACCTTGGCCCGGTTTTCCAGACGTCATTCAAATGTCTTCATATCAATGCTCGATCTGTCAGACGTAAAGAAGCATATTTCGACACTTTCTTTCAACAACTAAATGTTCCCATTCACGCTATCATGATCAGCGAAACTTGGTCTACAAGTGATTATGATGTCTTTCGAATTCCTGGTTATGAGACATTTTTTCTGAATCGTTACGCTGGTATTGGTGGTGGCGTATCCATATCATTTAAGAAGAAGTGGCGGCCTGAAATATTAGAGCGATTCACAGTTTCTGTGAAAGAATATGAAATCTTAACAATGTGTTTGAACAACACTATTTTTGTAGTGTGCTATCGTCCACCAAAGGGTTGCGTAGCCATATTCTTGAATTTTCTTGAAAGCCTGATTTCATTTGCAACCAGTCAGCATTTAAACATTGTCCTTGGTGGTGACCTAAACATTAATATGTTATCGGTTGATGCATCCCAAATGAGTTTAGATTTATTGCTTAGAACACATGGACTTCTGAATGCAATCAAAATGCCAACGCGTGTTACGATCACGTCTTCATCGCTGATCGATTTGTTTATCACTAACCATGACCCTAGTATGATCACATCTGGAGTAATAATTTCTGACATCAGCGATCACTTGCCAATATTTATGTGTGTTAAAAACATGTCTAAAAAGAAACGTAGTTCAACATATTCTTTCCAACTTATATCTGAAAAAACACTGTCGACATTTAGAAACTCGGTAGAAAAGAACAACTGGAGGCCTGTCCTTTTAGAAAATGACGCCAATAATGCTTACGAGGCATTCTTAGGTATTCTGAAGCCGATTTACGAGGCCTGTTTCCCAATATTAACAAAAAAACAAAGGCGTCACAGTCGCAAACCATGGGTCACACCGGAGTTGGTGGCAAAGATAAACACAAAGAACATCCTATATCATAAGTTTATTAAATCGAGAGCTGAATGTGATCTGACAGCGTTTAAAAAATATCGAAACCGCTTGAATACTGAGCTCAAGAAAGCCAGAAACGCCTATTACACAAATCAATTCACGTCAACTTGTGGTCGTGTCGACATTATGTGGAAGCGGCTAAACGCAATTTTGGGGAGAAACAGCAAATCAGGTGAATTAAATATGCTAAATATCGATGGTGTAAGTATAACTGGAAAAGAATTAGCAGATACGTTTAATACGCACTTTATTTGCGCTTCTAGAAATCAAGTCCCACATAACAATCTCAGTGATGTCGTTCATATAAGCGACACTATATTTCTCAAACCGGTTGAAGAAGCAGATGTAATGACAGCCTTCCACGAACTAAACAATAGCACATCCATTGATATTGATGGCCTCCAGATAAAGCCTATACGGTATATTTTTGACCTTATTTTACCATACATCACGCATATCTTAAACCTTTGTGTCAGTACCGCTGTATTTCCTCGTAAAATGCAGATTGCACGTGTAACAGTTATCTTTAAAAAGGGTGATAAAAACCAGCTCGGGAATTACAGGCCAATATCTATCTTACCCGTGTTTTCTAAGCTACTAGAAAAAGTAATACTTAGAAACTTTTTGCAGTTTGAAGAAAAACACAAAATTATAACAGCAGCTCAGTATGGCTTCCGTAAGCACCGCTCTACTGAACTTGCACTATTAGATCAACGAGAATATATATTGAACGAACTCGAACATAATAGGATAGTCATTGGTATTTTTCTTGATTTTTCGAAGGCATTCGACTTATTAAACCATACAATACTTCTTCGTAAACTTGAGCGTTGTGGCTTCCGCGGCCATGCACTATCGCTTGTGCAGTCATACCTCATGGATCGCAAACAGGCAGTAGCAATAAATGGTCTCCTCTCAGATATGCAATCTGTAGGCTGTGGCGTTCCACAAGGTAGCATTTTGGGTCCATTTCTGTTTAATCTTTACATCAATGACATTGTACATGCAACTCCATTCGTTAAATTTATCATCTATGCTGACGACACCAGTATTTTTCTTGCCGGAGATAATGCAGCCGAACTCACAGATACTGCAAACAATGCACTAAGGCAAATAGAAAACTGGAGTAGCAGAAATGCGTTGCGAATTAACACAGCAAAGACTAAAGTCGTTGTTTTCAGAGGTAGAAACAAGAAGGTCCGTCTCACTAAGAATATATTCCTTCAGTCCGTACCCTTAGAAGTTGTGCCTTCATTTAAAACATTAGGTATATTATTTAATGAAAGAATGTCATGGGATGATCATGTTAGCTTTGTAACAAATAAATGTTCACGTATTATTGGTCTTCTTTACAAGAACCGTGAGATACTACCGCGAAATGTAATGCTAATGCTATATAATTCATTGATACAATCGCATTTCAGCTATTGCCATTTAACCTGGGGTGCAACAACAGCAGGCAATCTTCAGAAACTACACTTGTTACAGAAAAAATTTCTAAGAATTGTTGAAAATGTTCCGCATACCTACCATACGGCCGCACTTTTCTTAAAGTATAACTTACTACCAATTACTAAACTTTATGACTATCGTCTGAGCAAGTGTGTGAAAAACGAGGTGTTGAAGAACATATCTTTTCTATCAAAATTAGCTGGTTTAGAAAAACGAGATGCAATGTACAGCACAAGAAACATAGCACAATGGAACGTAAAAACATACAGAACTTTCTATGGTAATCAAACATTAGAAAATAAACTACCACGACTTCTTAACAAACTCGCACAAAACGATATTGATCTCCAAAACACAACACGCCACAAACTGTTCGAGTATTTTTTACACTACACCTAACCTTTTTTTTTTTTTTTTTTTTTTCTGTGATTTGTCTACCGAATTCTTCTTTCTTTCACCATCATTGTAAGTTTTCTTTCCAGCCAGGACAATGCTGTTGATTTTATGCTGACTACTGTAACCGGATAACAACTCTGCTATATGTATTTTTTTTTTTTTTTTTTTTTTTCCTTTGTTATCTGTATTTCCTGTATTTTCTTTTCTTTTTCGTGTGTGTGAAAAAAAAGGAAAAAAAAGGGAAGGGAAAAAAAAAGGGAAAGAAAAACAACCACTGTATTGCTGTCAAAGTGGGGGCCCGTGGCCTTGTCAAGCTGTCCAACGGCAGCTTTTACTACGGGTCCCCGCCATCATCTGTACCATGGTGGCAAAATAAAATTTGAATTTGAATTTGAACCTGGCAACGTTTAACGCTAGAACGTTATCTAGTGAGGCGAGTCTAGCAGTGCTATTGGAGGAATTAGAGGGCAGTAAATGGGATATCATAGGGCTGAGTGAAGTTAGGAGGCCAAAAGAAGCATATACAGTGCTAAATAGCGGGCACGTCCTGTGCTACCGGGGCTTAGCGGAGAGAAGAGAACTAGGAGTCGGATTCCTGGTTAATAAGAATATAGCTGGTAGCATACAGGAATACTATAGCATTAACGAGAGGGTGACAGGTCTTGTTGTGAAACTTAATAAGAGGTACAAAATGAAGATTGTACAGGTCTGCGCCCCTACATCCAGTCATGGTGACCAGGAAGTCGAAAGCTTCTATGAAGACGTGGAATCGGCGATGGGCAGAGTGAAAACTAAATACACTATACTAATGGGCGACTTTAATGCCAAGGTAGGCAAGAAGCAGGCTGGAGACAAGGCAGTGGGTGAATATGGCATAGGCACTAGGAATAGCAGGTGAGAGTTATTAGTAGAGTTTGCGGAACAGAATAATATGAGGATAATGAATACCTTCTTCCGCAAGCGGGATAGTCGAAAGTGGACGTGGAGGAGCCCGAACGGCGAGACTAGAAATGAAATAGACTTCATACTCTGCGCTAACCCTGGCATCATACAAGATGTGGACGTGCTCGGCAAGGTGCGCTGCAGTGACCACAGGATGGTAAGAACTCGAATTAGCCTAGACCTGAGGAGGGAACGGATGAAACTGGTACATAAGAAGCCGATCAATGAGTTAGCGGTAAGAGGGAAAATAGAGGAATTCCAGATCAAGCTACAGAACAGGTATTCAGCTTTAACTCAGGAAGAGGACCTTAGTGTTGAAGCAATAAAAGACAATCTTGTGGACATCATTAAGGAGTGTGCAATGGAAGTCGGTGGTAACTCCGTTAGGCAGGATACCAGCAAACTATCGCAGGAGACGAAAGATCTGATCAAGAAACGCCAATGTATGAAAGCATCTAACCCTACAGCTAGAATAGAACTTGCAGAACTTTCGAAGTTAATCAACAAGCGTAAGACAGCTGACATAAGGAAGTATAATATGGATAGAATTGAACATGCGCTCAGGAACGGAGGAAGCCTAAAAACAGTGAAGAAGAAACTAGGAATTGGCAAGAATCAGATGTATGCGTTAAGAGACAAAGCCGGCAATATCATTACTAATATGGATGAGATAGTTCAAGTGGCTGAGGAGTTCTATAGAGATTTATACAGTACCAGTGGCATCCACGACGATAATGGAAGAGAAAATAGTCTAGAGGAATTCGAAATCCCGAAGGTAACGCCGGAAGAAGTAAAGAAAGCCTTAGGAGATATGCAAAGGAGGAAGGCAGCTGGGGAGGATCAGGTAACAGCAGATTTGTTGAAGGATGGTGGACAGATTGTTCTAGAGAAACTGGCCACCCTGTATACGCAATGCCTCATGACCTCGAGGGTACCGGAATCTTGGAAGAACGCTAACATAATCCTAATCCATAAGAAAGGGGACGCCAAAGACTTGAAAAATCATAGACCGATCAGCTTACTGTCCGTTGCCTACAAAGTATTTCCTAAGGTAATTGCAAATAGAATCAGGAACACCTTAGACTTCTGTCAACCAAAGGACCAGGCAGGATTCCGTAAAGGCTACTCAACAATAGACCATATTCACACTATCAATCAAGTGATAGAGAAATGTGCAGAATATAACCAACCCTTATATATAGCTTTCATTGATTACGAGAAAGCGTTTGATTCAGTCGAAACCTCAGCAGTCATGGAGGCATTACGGAATCAGGGTGTAGATGAGCCATATGTAAAAATACTGGAAGATATCTATAGCGGCTCCACAGCCACCGTAGTCCTCCATAAAGCAAGCAACAAAATCCCAATAAAGAAAGGCGTCAGGCAGGGAGATACGATATCTCCAATGCTATTCACAGCGTGTTTACAGGAGGTATTCAGAGACCTGGATTGGGAAGAATTGGGGATAAAAGTTAATGGAGAATACCTTAGTAACTTGCGATTCGCTGATGATATTGCCTTGCTTAGCAACTCAGGGGACCAATTGCAATGCATGCTCACTGACCTGGAGAGGCAAAGCAGAAGAGTGGGTCTAAAAATTAATCTGCAGAAAACTAAAGTAATGCTTAACAGTCTCGGGAGAGAACAGCAATTTACAATAGGCAGCGAGGCACTGGAAGTCGTAAGGGAATACATCTACTTAGGGCAGGTAGTGACGGCGGATCCGGATCATGAGACGGAAATAATCCGAAGAATAAGAATGGGCTGGGGTGCCTTTGGCAGGCATTCCCAAATCATGAACAGCAGGTTGCCATTATCCCTCAAGAGAAAACTATATAATAGCTGTGTCTTACCAGTACTCACCTACGGGGCAGAAACCTGGAGGCTTACTAAAAGGGTTCTACTCAAATTGAGGACGACACAACGAGCTATGGAAAGAAGAATGATAGGTGTAACGTTAAGGGATAAGAAAAGAGCAGATTGGGTGAGGGAACAAACGCGAGTTAATGACATCTTAGTTGAAATCAAGAAAAAGAAATGGGCATGGGCAGGACATGTGATGAGGAGGGAAGATAACCGATGGTCATTAAGGGTTACGGACTGGATCCCAAGGGAAGGGAAGCGTAGCAGGGGGCGGCAGAAAGTTAGGTGGGCGGATGAGATTAAGAAGTTTGCAGGGACGACATGGCCACAATTAGTACATGACCGGGGTTGTTGGAGAAGTATGGGAGAGGCCTTTGCCCTGCAGTGGGCGTAACCAGGCTGATGATGATGATGATGAATCTGTACTTTTCGTTGTTGTTTTTCTTTGTTGTTCCCACTCCTGTAAGAGCCTGTAAAGGCTTACAGTATTAATAAAATAAATAAAACCACGTGAAAAGCATGCCGATGCTGCTCTTTTTAGCACCCGCACATGGATTTGTGCCAAAACGCATTTTAAGCATGCACATGCATCTTTTGTAGACGCGGACGCAGTTTTCTGCAAAACCACACGATATGCATGCAAGTCGTACTTTTGGCAGAACGCGCACGTGGATTTCTACCAAACGACGTGAAAAGCATGCCGATGCTGCTCTTTTTAGCACCCGCACATGGATTTGTGCCAAAACGCGTTTTAAGCATGCACATGCATCTTTTGGTAGACGCGGACGCAGTTTTCTGGAAAACCACACGATATGCATGCAAATGGTGCTTTTGGCAGAACGCGCACGTGGATTTCTACCAAACGACGTGAAAAGCATGCCGATGCTGCTCTTTTTAGCACCCGCACATGGATTTGTGCCAAAACGCGTTTTAAGCATGCACATGCATCTATTGGTAGACGCGGACGCAGTTTTCTGCAAAACCACACGATATGCATGCAAATGGTGCTTTTGGCAGAACGCGCACGTGGATTTCTACCAAACGACGTGAAAAGCATACCGATGCTGCTCTTTTTAGCACCCGCACATGGATTTGTGCCAAAACGCGTTTTAAGCATGCACATGCATCTTTTGGTAGACGCGGACGCAGTTTTCTGCAAAACCACACGATATGCATGCAAATGGTGCTTTTGGCAGAACGCGCACGTGGATCTCTACCAAACGACGTGAAAAGCATGCCGATGCTGCTCTTTTTGGCACCCGCACATGGATTTGTGCCAAAACGCGTTTTAAGCATGCACATGCATCTTTTGGTAGACGCGGACGCAGTTTTCTGCAAAACCACACGATATGCATGCAAATGGTGCTTTTGGCAGAACGCGCACGTGGAATTCTACCAAATGACGTGAAAAGTATGCCGATGCTGCTCTTTTTAGCACCCGCACATGGATTTGTGCCAAAAAGCGTTTTAAGCATGCACATGCATCTTTTGGTAGACGCGGACGCAGTTTTCTGCAAAACCACACGATATGCATGCAAATGGTGCTTTTGGCAGAACGCGCACGTGGATTTCTACCAAACGACGTGAAAAGCATGCCGATGCTGCTCTTTTTAGCAACCGCACATGGATTTGCGCCAAAATGCGTTTTAAGCATGCACATGCATCTTTTGGTAGACGCGGACGCAGTTTTCTGCAAAACCACACGATATGCATGCAAATGGTGCTTTTGGCAGAACGCGCACGTGGATTTCTACCAAACGACGTGAAAAGCATGCCGATGCTGCTCTTTTTAGCACCCGCACATGGATTTGTGCCAAAACGCGTTTTAAGCATGCATATGCATCTTTTGGTAGACGCGGACGCAGTTTTCTGCAAAACCACACGATATGCATGCAAATGGTGCTTTTGGCAGAACGCGCACGTGGATTTCTACCAAACGACGTGAAAAGCATGCCGATGCTGCTCTTTTTAGCACCAGCACATGGATTTGTGCCAAAACACGTTTTAAGCATGCACATGCATCTTTTGGTAGACGCGGACGCAGTTTTCTGCAAAACCACACGATATGCATGCAAATGGTGCTTTTGGCAGAACGCGAACGAGGATTTCTACCAAACGACGTGAAAAGCATGCCGATGCTGCTCTTTTTAGCACCCGCACATGGATTTCTGCCAAAACGCGTTTTAAGCATGCACATGCATCTTTTGGTAGACGCGGACGCAGTTTTCTGCAAAACCACACGATATGCATGCAAATGGTGCTTTTGGCAGAACGCGCACGTCGATTTCTACCAAACGACGTGAAGAGCATGCCGATGCTGCTCTTTTTAGCACCCGCACATGGATTTGTGCCAAAACGAGTTTTAAGCATGCACATGCATCTTTTGGTAGACGCGGACGCAGTTTTCTGCAAAACCACACGATATGCATGCAAATGGTGCTTTTGGCAGAACGCGCACGTGGAATTCTACCAAATGACGTGAAAAGCATGCCGATGCTGCTCTTTTTAGCACCCGCACATGGATTTGTGCCAAAAAGCGTTTTAAGCATGCACATGCATCTTTTGGTAGACGCGGACCCAGTTTTCTGCAAAACCACACGATATGCATGCAAATGGTGCTTTTGGCAGAACGCGCACGTGGATTTCTACCAAACGACGTGAAAAGCATGCCGATGCTGCTCTTTTTAGCACCCGCACATGGATTTGCGCCAAAATGCGTTTTAAGCATGCACACGCATCTTTTGGTAGACGCGGACGCAGTTTTCTGCAAAACCACACGATATGCATGCAAATGGTGCTTTTGGCAGAACGCGCACGTGGATTTCTACCAAACGACGTGAAAAGCATGCCGATGCTGCTCTTTTTAGCACCCGCACATGGATTTGTGCCAAAACGCGTTTTAAGCAAGCGCATGCATCTTTCGGTAGACGCGGACGCAGTTTTCTGCAAAACCACACGATATGCATGCAAATGGTGCTTTTGGCAGAACGCGCGCGTGGATTTCTACCAAACGACGTGAAAAGCATGCCGATGCTGCTCTTTTTAGCACCCGCACATGGATTTGTGCCAAAACGCGTTTTAAGCACGTACATGCATCTTTTGGTACACGCGGACGCAGTTTTCTGCAAAACCACACGATATGCATGCAAATGGTGCTTTTGGCAGAACGCACACGTGGATTTCTACCAGTATCAATGTCTGAGGTAGACATAACCCAAGAAGGAATACTTAATTTATTGCTTCAGATTGATGTTAAAAAATCTTCAGGTCCTGACAATCTCTCCAATGCTTTTCTGCGGCGTTACGCAGAACAGATAACTCCTTTCTTGCATGCAATTTTTGTAGCATCACTTCAAACAGCCACCCTGCCGATGGACTGGCTACGTGCCAAGGTCCTTCCGATTCACAAAGGAGGCAATATGTTACTGGTAAACACTTACAGGCCGATTTCACTCACTAGTTCTTGTTGTAAAATGATAGAGCATATTATTAGCAAAGCAATTACCACCTACTTAGAAGATAACAATCTACTGTACCCCAAACAACACGGATTTCGCAAAGGTCTTTCTACCGTCACTCAACTCCTCGAAATAACGCATGACTTTGCTACAGTAATTAACTCGAGACTTCAAGTTGACGCAGTATTCATAGACTTTTGCAAAGCATTTGACAGGGTACCCCATCCAAAATTAATTGACAGACTTAAGAATATTGGGATTGACACTAACATAGTACACTGGATAACCGCCTATCTCTCTAACCGCAGCCAGTACGTTAAAATAAATGGTACTGAATCTGAAGAGTTAGATGTCTACTCCGGTGTTCCACAGGGGTCTGTGCTGGGTCCGATTCTTTTTCTAATTTTTGTTATTGACATTCATTCTCAAGTTGAACCTGACGTAACAGTAAGGCTGTTTGCAGATGACTGCGTCATCTACACCACAGTACGGACGATTAATGACCAGATTCGACTTAACTCCTCCTTAACTAACATTGCCAGATGGTGTCAAGAATGGGGAATGGAAATTAACGTAGCAAAAACTTCATCCATGTATATAACTCGAAAAAAGGTACCCTTAAAATTTGCATATCATCTAACGGGATTACATGTAACAGAAGCCGACTCAGTTAAATACTTGGGTGTTACCATCACAAACACATTAAAATGGGACGTTCACATTAAACAGACGTGCACAAAAGCATATAGGCAGCTGGGATACCTACGCAGGAAACTTGCACTGGCACCTTCCAAAGTTAGGCTAGCAAGTTATAAGGCCCTTGTAAGGCCAATCCTTGAATACGGCAGCATTATCTGGAATCCGCACCAAATCTACCTTCTTAATCAACTGGAGGGAATTCAAAATAAAGCTCTCCGGTTTGTGTATTCGCAGTATTCACGTGACGTCAGCATAACCGCGCTACGCAATCGGGCAAACATTCAAACATTGTCACTTCGCCGACGCGTTGCTGCCTTAAAGTTTCTCTACCTTATTTATCATGACAGCATTAATATAAGCAAACACGAGTACCTAAAACCACCATACCAGCGCTCAGCCAGAACAAACCATGACAAGAGTATCAGGCCATATACCTCCCGCTGTAATACATTCAAGTATTCCTTCTTTCCGTCAGTCATAGAATTATGGAATAAACTGCCACAAGACATTGTGTCCTCGGAATCTGTTATCACATTTTCTGTCAAGATTGAAAATTTTTTTGATCAGCAGGTTGCGCCGTTGTAGAAAGGAAAAAAAAAGGGGGGGGGGACTGCGCACGGAGTGTGTGTTTCATGTGGATGCTGACCGCAGTTCTTGTAGTGTATGCTTTTACTGTGTATGCCGCTTGCAGTTATTCCAAAATCAGTGTATAACGCGCACCCTTTCCTGTACTGTTTAGTACAGGAACAGTCTGTACTGTTTTAGGACTTTTGTTTCTTTCATTTTCGGATCTTTTTTTTGCTGGCAATCTGTACTTCCTGGCGGCGGTGGCGTAGAGGTAGAACACCCGCCTCGCGTGCAAGAGGTCCGTGGTTCGAATCCCGGTGCCGGCAATTTTCCACCGGATTAAAAAAAAATATCCGCGTGTTGATAAAATTGCACAAACAGGCCTGGAGTGTGGCCTGATCCCGGTGACCAGAACCGGTAACGCACTCCCTCACCAGAGCAGGATTGGCCACCCTGGTGCAGTACTTCGCCACAACCTCCTATGAACACAACAATCAAACCCCGGCCCTCAGTCCCCAGCAGCTGCGAAGCAACTGACCACGGCGGCGGTCAGACCTGCCACGCAGCAGAGGGTGCTAAGAATCACTGGCTCCGGACAGGCCGCCATTGGAATATGAACCTGGCAACGTTTAACGCTAGAACGTTATCTAGTGAGGCGAGTCTAGCAGTGCTATTGGAGGAATTAGAGGGCAGTAAATGGGATATCATAGGGCTGAGTGAAGTTAGGAGGCCAAAAGAAGCATATACAGTGCTAAATAGCGGGCACGTCCTGTGCTACCGGGGCTTAGCGGAGAGAAGAGAACTAGGAGTCGGATTCCTGGTTAATAAGAATATAGCTGGTAGCATACAGGAATACTATAGCATTAACGAGAGGGTGACAGGTCTTGTTGTGAAACTTAATAAGAGGTACAAAATGAAGATTGTACAGGTCTGCGCCCCTACATCCAGTCATGGTGACCAGGAAGTCGAAAGCTTCTATGAAGACGTGGAATCGGCGATGGGCAGAGTGAAAACTAAATACACTATACTAATGGGCGACTTTAATGCCAAGGTAGGCAAGAAGCAGGCTGGAGACAAGGCAGTGGGTGAATATGGCATAGGCACTAGGAATAGCAGGTGAGAGTTATTAGTAGAGTTTGCGGAACAGAATAATATGAGGATAATGAATACCTTCTTCCGCAAGCGGGATAGTCGAAAGTGGACGTGGAGGAGCCCGAACGGCGAGACTAGAAATGAAATAGACTTCATACTCTGCGCTAACCCTGGCATCATACAAGATGTGGACGTGCTCGGCAAGGTGCGCTGCAGTGACCACAGGATGGTAAGAACTCGAATTAGCCTAGACCTGAGGAGGGAACGGATGAAACTGGTACATAAGAAGCCGATCAATGAGTTAGCGGTAAGAGGGAAAATAGAGGAATTCCAGATCAAGCTACAGAACAGGTATTCAGCTTTAACTCAGGAAGAGGACCTTAGTGTTGAAGCAATAAACGACAATCTTGTGGGCATCATTAAGGAGTGTGCAATGGAAGTCGGTGGTAACTCCGTTAGGCAGGATACCAGCAAACTATCGCAGGAGACGAAAGATCTGATCAAGAAACGCCAATGTATGAAAGCATCTAACCCTACAGCTAGAATAGAACTTGCAGAACTTTCGAAGTTAATCAACAAGCGTAAGACAGCTGACATAAGGAAGTATAATATGGATAGAATTGAACATGCTCTCAGGAACGGAGGAAGCCTAAAAACAGTGAAGAAGAAACTAGGAATTGGCAAGAATCAGATGTATGCGTTAAGAGACAAAGCCGGCAATATAATTACTAATATGGATGAGATAGTTCAAGTGGCTGAGGAGTTCTATAGAGATTTATACAGTACCAGTGGCATCCACGACGATAATGGAAGAGAAAATAGTCTAGAGGAATTCGAAATCCCGAAGGTAACGCCGGAAGAAGTAAAGAAAGCCTTAGGAGATATGCAAAGGGGGAAGGCAGCTGGGGAGGATCAGGTAACAGCAGATTTGTTGAAGGATGGTGGACAGATTGTTCTAGAGAAACTGGCCACCCTGTATACGCAATGCCTCATGACCTCGAGCGTACCGGAATCTTGGAAGAACGCTAACATAATCCTAATCCATAAGAAAGGGGACGCCAAAGACTTGAAAAATTATAGACCGATCAGCTTACTGTCCGTTGCCTACAAAGTATTTACTAAGGTAATTGCAAATAGAATCAGGAACACCTTAGACTTCTGTCAACCAAAGGACCAGGCAGGATTCCGTAAAGGCTACTCAACAATAGACCATATTCACACTATCAATCAAGTGATAGAGAAATGTGCAGAATATAACCAACCCTTATATATAGCTTTCATTGATTACGAGCAAGCGTTTGATTCAGTCGAAACCTCAGCAGTCATGGAGGCATTACGGAATCAGGGTGTAGATGAGCCATATGTAAAAATACTGGAAGATATCTATAGCGGCTCCACAGCCACCGTAGTCCTCCATAAAGCAAGCAACAAAATCCCAATAAAGAAAGGCGTCAGGCAGGGAGATACGATATCTCCAATGCTATTCACAGAGTGTTTACAGGAGGTATTCAGAGACCTGGATTGGGAAGAATTGGGGATAAAAGTTAATGGAGAATACCTTAGTAACTTGCGATTCGCTGATGATATTGCCTTGCTTAGCAACTCAGGGGACCAATTGCAATGCATGCTCACTGACCTGGAGAGGCAAAGCAGAAGAGTGGGTCTAAAAATTAATCTGCAGAAAACTAAAGTAATGCTTAACAGTCTCGGGAGAGAACAGCAATTTACAATAGGCAGCGAGGCACTGGAAGTCGTAAGGGAATACATCTACTTAGGGCAGGTAGTGACGGCGGATCCGGATCATGAGACGGAAATAATCCGAAGAAAAGAATGGGCTGGGGTGCCTTTGGCAGGCATTTCCAAATCATGAACAGCAGGTTGCCATTATCCCTCAAGAGAAAACTATATAATAGCTGTGTCTTACCAGTACTCACCTACGGGGCAGAAACCTGGATGCTTACTAAAAGGGTTCTACTCAAATTGAGGACGACACAACGAGCTATGGAAAGAAGAATGATAGGTGTAACGTTAAGGGATAAGAAAAGAGCAGATTGGGTGAGGGAACAAACGCGAGTTAATGACATCTTAGTTGAAATCAAGAAAAAGAAATGGGCATGGGCAGGACAAGTAATGAGGAGGGAAGATAACCGATGGTCATTAAGGGTTACGGACTGGATCCCAAGGGAAGGGAAGCGTAGCAGGGGGCGGCAGAAAGTTAGGTGGGCGGATGAGATTAAGAAGTTTGCAGGGACGACATGGCCACAATTAGTACATGACCGGGGTTGTTGGAGAAGTATGGGAGAGGCCTTTGCCCTGCAGTGGGCGAAACCAGTCTGATGATGATGATGATGAATCTGTACTTTTCGTTGTTGTTTTTCTTTGTTGTTCCCACTCCTGTAAGAGACTGTAAAGGCTTACAGTATTAATAAAATAAATAAAATGACGTGAAAAGCATGCCGATGCTGCTCTTTTTAGCACCCGCACATGAGTTTGTGCCAAAACGCGTTTTAAGCATGCACATGCATCTTTTGGTAGACGCGGACGCAGTTTTCTGCAAAACCACGCGATATGCATGCAAATGGTGCTTTTGGCAGAACGCGCACGTGGATTTCTACCAAACGACGTGAAAAGCATGCCGATGCTGCTCTTTTTAGCACCCGCACATGGATTTGTGCCAAAACGCGTTTTAAGCATGCACATGCATCTTTTGGTAGACGCGGACGCAGTTTTCTGCAAAACCACACGATATGCATGCAAATGGTGCTTTTGGCAGAACGCGCACGTCGATTTCTACCAAACGACGTGAAAAGCATGCCGATGCTGCTCTTTTTAGCACCCGCACATGGATTTGTGCCAAAACGCGTTTTAAGCATGCACATGCATCTTTTGGTAGACGCGGACGCAGTTTTCTGGAAAACCACACGATAAGCATGCAAATGGTGCTTTTGGCAGAACGCGCACGTGGATTTCTACCAAACGACGTGAAAAGCATGCCGATGCTCCTCTTTTTAGCACCCGCACATGGATTTGTGCCAAAACGCGTTTTAAGCAGGCACATGCATCTTTGGTAGACGCGGACGCAGTTTTCTGCAAAACCACACGATATGCATGCAAATGGTGCTTTTGGCAGAACGCGCACGTGGATTTCTACCAAACGACGTGAAAAGCATGCCGATCTGCTCTTTTTAGCACCCGCACATGGATTTGTGCGAAAACGCGTTTTAAGCATGCACATGCATCTTTTGGTAGACGCGGACGCAGTTTTCTGCAAAACCACACAATATGCATGCAAATGGTGCTTTTGGCAGAACGCGCACGTGGATTTCTACCAAACGGCGTGAAAAGCATGCCGATGCTGCTCTTTTTAGCACCCGCACATGGATTTGTGCCAAAACGCGTTTTAAGCATGCACATGCATCTTTTGGTAGACGCGGACGCAGTTTTCTGCAAAACCACACGATATGCATGCAAATGGTTCTTTTGGCAAAACGCGAAACGTGTATTTCTACCAAACGACGTGAAAAGCATGCCGATGTTGTTCTTTTTAGCACCCGCACATGGATTTGTGCCAAAACGCGTTTTAAGCATGCACATGCATCTTTTGGTAGACGCGGACGCAGTTTTCTGCAAAACCACACGATATGCATGCAAATGGTGCTTTTGGCAGAACTCGCACGTGGAGTTCTACCAAACGACGTGAAAAGCATGCCGATGCTGCTCTTTTTAGCACCCGCACATGGATTTGTGCCAAAACGCGTTTTAAGCATGCACATGCATCTTTTGGTAGACGCGGACGCAGTTTTCTGCAAAACCACACGATATGCATGCAAATGGTGCTTTTGGCAGAACGCGCACGTGGATTTCTACCAAACGACGTGAAAAGCATGCCGATGCTGCTCTTTTTAGCACCCGCACATGGATTTGTGCCAAAACGCGTTTTAAGCATGCACATGCATCTTTTGGTAGACGCGGACGCAGTTTTCTGCAAAACCGCACGATATGCATGCAAATGGTGCTTTTGGCAGAACGCGCACGTGGATTTCTACCAAACGACGTGAAAAGCATGCCGATGCTGCTCTTTTTAGCGCCCGCACATGGATTTGTGCCAAAACGCGTTTTAAGCATGCACATGCATCTTTGGGTAGACGCGGACGCAGTTTTCTGCAAAACCACACGATATGCATGCAAATGGTGCTTTTGGCAGAACGCGCACGTGGATTTTCACCAAACGACGTGAAAAGCATGCCGATGCTGCTCTTTTTAGCACCCGCACATGGATTTGTGCCAAAACGCGTTTTAAGCATGCACATGCATCTTTTGGTACACGCGGACGCAGTTTTCTGCAAAAGCACACGATATGCATGCAAATGGTGCTTTTGGCAGAACGCGCACGTGGATTTCTACCAAACGACGTGAAAAGCATGCCGATGCTGCTCTTTTTAGAACCCGCACATGGATTTGTGCCAAAACGCGTTTTAAGCATGCACATGCATCTTTTGGTAGACGCGGACGCAGTTTTCTGCTAAACCGCACGATATGCATGCAAATGGTGCTTTTGGCAGAACGCGCACGTGGATTTCTACCAAACGACGTGAAAAGCATGCCGATGCTGCTCTTTTTAGCACCCGCACATGGATTTGTGCCAAAACGCGTTTTAAGCATGCACATGCATCATTTGGTAGACGCGGACGCAGTTTTCTGCAAAACCACACGATATGCATGCAAATGGTGCTTTTGGCAGAACGCGCACGTGGATTTCTACCAAACGACGTGAAAAGCATGCCGATGCTGCTCTTTTTAGCACCCGCACATGGATTTGTGCCAAAACGCGTTTTAAGCATGCACATGCATGTTTTGGTAGACGCGGACGCAGTTTTCTGCAGAACCACACGATATGCATGCAAATGGTGCTTTTGGCAGAACGCGCGCGTGGATTTCTACGAAACGACGGGAAAAGCATGCCGATGCTGCTCTTTTTAGCACCCGCACATGGATTTGTGCCAAAACGCGTTTTAAGCATGCACATGCATCTTTTGGTAGACGCGGACGCAGTTTTCTGCAAAACCACACGATATGCATGCAAATGGTGCTTTTGGCAGAACGCGCACGTTGATTTCTACCAAACGACGTGAAAAGCATGCCGATGCTGCTCTTTTTAGCACCCGCACATTAATTTGTGCCAAAACGCGTTTTAAGCATGCACATGCATCTTTTGGTAGACGCGGACGCAGTTTTCTGCAAAACCACACGATATGCATGCAAATGGTGCTTTTGGCAGAACGCGCACGTGGATTTCTACCAAACGACGTGAAAAGCATGCCGATGCTGCTCTTTTTAGCACCCGCACATGGATTTGTGCCAAAACGCGTTTTAAGCATGCACATGCATCTTTTGGTAGACGCGGACGCAGTTTTCTGCAAAACCACACGATATGCATGCAAATGGTGCTTTTGGCAGAACTCGCACGTGGAGTTCTACCAAACGACGTGAAAAGCATGCCGATGCTGCTCTTTTTAGCACCCGCACATGGATTTGTGCCAAAACGCGTTTTAAGCATGCACATGCATCTTTTGGTAGACGCGGACGCAGTTTTCTGCAAAACCACACGATATGCATGCAAATGGTGCTTTTGGCAGAACGCGCACGTGGATTTCTACCAAACGACGTGAAAAGCATGCCGATGCTGCTCTTTTTAGCACCCGCACATGGATTTGTGCCAAAACGCGTTTTAAGCATGCACATGCATCTTTTGGTAGACGCGGACGCAGTTTTCTGCAAAACCACACGATATGCATGCAAATGGTGCTTTTGGCAGAACGCGCACGTGGATTTCTACCAAACGACGTGAAAAGCATGCCGATGCTGCTATTTTTAGCACCCGCACATGGATTTGTGCCAAAACGCGTTTTAAGCATGCACATGCATCTTTTGGTAGACGCGGACGCAGTTTTCTGCAAAACCACACGATATGCATGCAAATGGTGCTTTTGGCAGAACGCGCACGTGGATTTCTACCAAACGACGTGAAAAGCATGCCGATGCTGCTCTTTTTAGCACCCGCACATGGATTTGTGCCAAAACGCGTTTTAAGCATGCACATGCATCTTTTGGTAGAGGCGGACGCAGTTTTCTGCAAAACCACACGATATGCATGCAAATGGTGCTTTTGGCAGAACGCGCACGTGGATTTCTACCAAACGACGTGAAAAGCATGCCGATGCTGCTCTTTTTAGCACCCGCACATGGATTTGTGCCAAAACGCGTTTTAAGCATGCACATGCATCTTTTGGTAGACGCGGACGCAGTTTTCTGCAAAACCACACAATATGCATGCAAATGGTGCTTCTGGGAGAACGCGCACGTGGATTTCTACCAAACGACGTGAAAAGCATGCCGATGCTCCTCTTTTTAGCACCCGCACATGGATTTGTGCCAAAACGCGTTTTAAGCATGCACATGCATCTTTTGGTAGACGCGGACGCAGTTTTCTGCAAAACCACACGATATGCATGCAAATGGTGCTTTTGGCAGAACGCGCACGTGGATTTCTGCCAAACGACGTGAAAAGCATGCCGATGCTGCTCTTTTTAGCACCCGCACATGGATTTGTGCCAAAACGCGTTTTAAGCATGCACATGCATCTTTTGGTAGACGCGGACGCAGTTTTCTGTAAAACCACACGATATGCATGCAAATGGTGCTTTTGGCAGAACGCGAAACGTGGATTTCTACCAAACGACGTGAAAAGCATGCCGATGCTGCTCTTTTAGCACCCGCACATGGATTTGTGCCAAAACGCGTTTTAAGCATGCACATGCATCTTTTGGTAGACGCGGACGCAGTTTTCTGCAAAACCACACGATATGCATGCAAATGGTGCTTTTGGCAGAACGCGCACGTGGATTTCTACCAAACGACGTGAAAAGCATGCCGATGCTGCTCTTTTTAGCACCCGCACATGGATTTGTGCCAAAACGCGTTTTAAGCATGCACATGCATCTTTTGGTAGACGCGGACGCAGTTTTCTGCAAAACCACACGATATGCATGCAAATGGTGCTTTTGGCAGAACGCGCACGTGGAGTTCTACCAAACGACGTGAAAAGCATGCCGATGTTGCTCTTTTTAGCACCCGCACATGGATTTGTGCCAAAACGCGTTTTAAGCATGCACATGCATCTTTTGGTAGACGCGGACGCAGTTTTCTGCAAAACCACACAATATGCATGCAAATGGTGCTTTTGGCAGAACGCGCACGTGTATTTCTACCAAACGACGTGAAAAGCATGCCGAAGCTGCTCTTTTTAGCACCCGCACATGGATTTGAGCCAAACGCGTTTTAAGCATGCACATGCATCTTTTGGTAGACGCGGACGCAGTTTTCTGCAAAACCACACGATATGCATGCAAATGGTGCTTTTGGCAGAACGCGCACGTGGATTTCTACCAAACGACGTGAAAAGCATGCCGATGCTGCTCTTTTTAGCACCCGCACATGGATTTGTGCCAAAACGCGTTTTAAGCATGCACATGCATCTTTTGGTAGACGCGGACGCAGTTTTCTGTAAAACCACACGATATGCATGCAAATGGTGCTTTTGGCAGAACGCGAAACGTGGATTTCTACCAAACGACGTGAAAAGCATGCCGATGCTGCTCTTTTTAGCACCCGCACATGGATTTGTGCCAAAACGCGTTTTAAGCATGCACATGCATCTTTTGGTAGACGCGGACGCAGTTTTCTGCAAAACCACACGATATGCATGCAAATGGTGCTTTTGGCAGAACGCGCACGTGGATTTCTACCAAACGACGTGAAAAGCATGCCGATGCTGCTCTTTTTAGCACCCGCACATGGATTTGTGCCAAAAGGCATTTTAAGCACGCACATGCATCTTTTGGTAGACGCGGACGCAGTTTTCTGCAAAACCACACGATATGCATGCAAATGGTGCTTTTGGCAGAACGCGCACGTGGATTTCTACCAAACGACGTGAAAAGCATGCCGATGCTGCTCTTTTTAGCACCCGCACATGGATTTGTGCCAAAACGCGTTTTAAGCATGCACATGCATCTTTTGGTAGAGGCGGACGCAGTTTTCTGCAAAACCACACGATATGCATGCAAATGGTGCTTTTGGCAGAACGCGCACGTGGATTTCTACCAAACGACGTGAAAAGCATGCCGATGCTGCTCTTTTTAGCACCCGCACATGGATTTGTGCAAAACGCGTTTTAAGCATGCACATGCATCTTTTGGTAGACGCGGACGCAGTTTTCTGCAAAACCACACAATATGCATGCAAATGGTGCTTTTGGGAGAACGCGCACGTGGATTTCTACCAAACGACGTGAAAATCATGCCGATGCTCCTCTTTTTAGCACCCGCACATGGATTTGTGCCAAAACGCTTTTTAAGCATGCACATGCATCTTTTGGTAGACGCGGACGCAGTTTTCTGCAAAACCACACGATATGCATGCAAATGGTGCTTTTAGCAGAACGCGCACGTGGATTTCTACCAAACGACGTGAAAAGCATGCCAATGCTGCTCTTTTTAGCACCCTCACATGGATTTGTGCCAAAACGCGTTTTAAGCATGCACATGCATCTTTTGGTAGACGCGGACGCAGTTTTCTGTAAAACCACACGATATGCATGCAAATGGTGCTTTTGGCAGAACGCGAAACGTGGATTTCTACCAAACGACGTGAAAAGCATGCCGATGCTGCTCTTTTTAGCACCCGCACATGGATTTGTGCCAAAACGCGTTTTAAGCATGCACATGCATCTTTTGGTAGACGCGGACGCAGTTTTCTGCAAAACCACACGATATGCATGCAAATGGTGCTTTTGGCAGAACGCGCACGTGGATTTCTACCAAACGACGTGAAAAGCATGCCGATGCTGCTCTTTTTAGCACCCGCACATGGATTTGTGCCAAAAGGCATTTTAAGCACGCACATGCATCTTTTGGTAGACGCGGACGCAGTTTTCTGCAAAACCACACGATATGCATGCAAATGGTGCTTTTGGCAGAACGCGCACGTGGATTTCTACCAAACGACGTGAAAAGCATGCCGATGCTGCTCTTTTTAGCACCCGCACATCGATTTGTGCCAAAACGCGTTTTAAGCATGCACATGCATCTTTTGGTAGACGCGGACCCAGTTTTCTGCAAAACCACACGATATGCATGCAAATGGTGCTTTTGGCAGAACGCGCACGTGGATTTCTACCAAACGACGTGAAAAGCATGCCGATGCTGCTCTTTTTAGCACCCGCACATGGATTTGTGCCAAAACGCGTTTTAAGCATGCACATACATCTTTTGGTAGACGCGGACGCAGTTTTCTGCAAAACCACACGATATGCATGCAAATGGTGCTTTTGGCAGAACGCGCACGTGGATTTCTACCAAACGACGTAAAAAGCATGCCAATGCTGCTCTTTTTAGCACCCGCACATGGATTTGTGCCAAAACGCGTTTTAAGCATGCACATGCATCTTTTGGTAGACGCGGACGCAGTTTTCTGCAAAACCACACGATATGCATGCAAATGGTGCTTTTGGCAGAACGCGCACGTGGATTTCTACCAAACGACTGAAAAGCATGCCGATGCTGCTCTTTTTAGCACCCGCACATGGATTTGTGCCAAAACGCGTTTTTAAGCATGCACATGCATCTTTTGGTAGACGCGGACGCAGTTTTCTGCAAAAGCACACGATATGCATGCAAATGGTGCTTTTGGCAGAACGCGCACGTGGATTTCTACCAAACGACGTGAAAAGCATGCCGATGCTGCTCTTTTTAGCACCCGCACATGAATTTGTGCCAAAACGCGTTTTAAGCATGCACATGCATCTTTTGGTAAACGCGGACGCAGTTTTCTGTAAAACCACACGATGTGCATGCAAATGGTGCTTTTGGCAGAACGCGAAGCGTGGATTTCTACCAAACGACGTGAAAAGCATGCCGATGCTGCTCTTTTTAGCACCCGCACATGGATTTGTGCCAAACGCGTTTTAAGCATGCACATGCATCTTTTGGTAGACGCGGACGCAGTTTTCTGCAAAACCACACGATATGCATGCAAATGGTGCTTTTGGCAGAACGCGCACGTGGATTTCTACCAAACGACGTGAAAAGCATGCCGATGCTGCTCTTTTAAGCACCCGCACATGGATTTGTGCCAAAACGCGTTTTAAGCATGCACATGCATCTTTTGGTAGACGCGGACGCAGTTTCTGTAAAACCACACGATATGCATGCAAATGGTGCTTTTGGCAGAACGCGAAACGTGGATTTCTACCAAATGACGTGAAAAGCATGCCGATGCTGCTCTTTTAGCACCCGCACATGGATTTGTGCCAAAACGCGTTTTAAGCATGCACATGCATCTTTTGGTAGACGCGGACGCAGTTTTCTGCAAAACCACACGATATGCATGCAAATGGTGCTTTTGGCAGAACGCGCACGTGGATTTCTACCAAACGACGTGAAAAGCATGCCGATGCTGCTCTTTTTAGCACCCGCACATGGATTTGTGCCAAAACGCGTTTTAAGCATGCACATGCATCTTTTGGTAGACGCGGACGCAGTTTTCTGCAAAACCACACGATATGCATGCAAATGGTGCTTTTGGCAGAACGCGCACGTGGAGTTCTACCAAACGACGTGAAAAGCATGCCGATGCTGCTCTTTTTAGCACCCGCACATGGATTTGTGCCAAAACGCGTTTTAAGCATGCACATGCATCTTTTGGTAGACGCGGACGCAGTTTTCTGCAAAACCACACAATATGCATGCAAATGGTGCTTTTGGCAGAACGCGCACGTGTATTTCTACCAAACGACGTGAAAAACATGCCGAAGCTGCTCTTTTTAGCACCCGCACATGGATTTGAGCCAAAACGCGTTTTAAGCATGCACATGCATCTTTTGGTAGACGCGGACGCAGTTTTCTGCAAAACCACACGATATGCATGCAAATGGTGCTTTTGGCAGAACGCGCACGTGGATTTCTACCAAACGACGTGAAAAGCATGCCGATGCTGCTCTTTTTAGCACCCGCACATGGATTTGTGCCAAAACGCGTTTTAAGCATGCACATGCATCTTTTGGTAGACGCGGACGCAGTTTTCTGTAAAACCACACGATATGCATGCAAATGGTGCTTTTGGCAGAACGCGAAACGTGGATTTCTACCAAACGACGTGAAAAGCATGCCGATGCTGCTCTTTTTAGCACCCGCACATGGATTTGTGCCAAAACGCGTTTTAAGCATGCACATGCATCTTTTGGTAGACGCGGACGCAGTTTTCTGCAAAACCACACGATATGCATGCAAATGGTGCTTTTGGCAGAACGCGCACGTGGATTTCTACCAAACGACGTGAAAAGCATGCCGATGCTGCTCTTTTTAGCACCCGCACATGGATTTGTGCCAAAAGGCATTTTAAGCACGCACATGCATCTTTTGGTAGACGCGGACGCAGTTTTCTGCAAAACCACACGATATGCATGCAAATGGTGCTTTTGGCAGAACGCGCACGTGGATTTCTACCAAACGACGTGAAAAGCATGCCGATGCTGCTCTTTTTAGCACCCGCACATGGATTTGTGCCAAAACGCGTTTTAAGCATGCACATGCATCTTTTGGTAGAGGCGGACGCAGTTTTCTGCAAAACCACACGATATGCATGCAAATGGTGCTTTTGGCAGAACGCGCACGTGGATTTCTACCAAACGACGTGAAAAGCATGCCGATGCTGCTCTTTTTAGCACCCCGCACATGGATTTGTGCCAAAACGCGTTTTAAGCATGCACATGCATCTTTTGGTAGACGCGGACGCAGTTTTCTGCAAAACCACACAATATGCATGCAAATGGTGCTTTTGGGAGAACGCGCACGTGGATTTCTACCAAACGACGTGAAAATCATGCCGATGCTCCTCTTTTTAGCACCCGCACATGGATTTGTGCCAAAACGCTTTTTAAGCATGCACATGCATCTTTTGGTAGACGCGGACGCAGTTTTCTGCAAAACCACACGATATGCATGCAAATGGTGCTTTTAGCAGAACGCGCACGTGGATTTCTACCAAACGACGTGAAAAGCATGCCAATGCTGCTCTTTTTAGCACCCTCACATGGATTTGTGCCAAAACGCGTTTTAAGCATGCACATGCATCTTTTGGTAGACGCGGACGCAGTTTTCTGTAAAACCACACGATATGCATGCAAATGGTGCTTTTGGCAGAACGCGAAACGTGGATTTCTACCAAACGACGTGAAAAGCATGCCGATGCTGCTCTTTTTAGCACCCGCACATGGATTTGTGCCAAAACGCGTTTTAAGCATGCACATGCATCTTTTGGTAGACGCGGACGCAGTTTTCTGCAAAACCACACGATATGCATGCAAATGGTGCTTTTGGCAGAACGCGCACGTGGATTTCTACCAAACGACGTGAAAAGCATGCCGATGCTGCTCTTTTTAGCACCCGCACATGGATTTGTGCCAAAAGGCATTTTAAGCACGCACATGCATCTTTTGGTAGACGCGGACGCAGTTTTCTGCAAAACCACACGATATGCATGCAAATGGTGCTTTTGGCAGAACGCGCACGTGGATTTCTACCAAACGACGTGAAAAGCATGCCGATGCTGCTCTTTTTAGCACCCGCACATCGATTTGTGCCAAAACGCGTTTTAAGCATGCACATGCATCTTTTGGTAGACGCGGACCCAGTTTTCTGCAAAACCACACGATATGCATGCAAATGGTGCTTTTGGCAGAACGCGCACGTGGATTTCTACCAAACGACGTGAAAAGCATGCCGATGCTGCTCTTTTTAGCACCCGCACATGGATTTGTGCCAAAACGCGTTTTAAGCATGCACATACATCTTTTGGTAGACGCGGACGCAGTTTTCTGCAAAACCACACGATATGCATGCAAATGGTGCTTTTGGCAGAACGCGCACGTGGATTTCTACCAAACGACGTAAAAAGCATGCCAATGCTGCTCTTTTTAGCACCCGCACATGGATTTGTGCCAAAACGCGTTTTAAGCATGCACATGCATCTTTTGGTAGACGCGGACGCAGTTTTCTGCAAAACCACACGATATGCATGCAAATGGTGCTTTTGGCAGAACGCGCACGTGGATTTCTACCAAACGACTGAAAAGCATGCCGATGCTGCTCTTTTTAGCACCCGCACATGGATTTGTGCCAAAACGCGTTTTTAAGCATGCACATGCATCTTTTGGTAGACGCGGACGCAGTTTTCTGCAAAAGCACACGATATGCATGCAAATGGTGCTTTTGGCAGAACGCGCACGTGGATTTCTACCAAACGACGTGAAAAGCATGCCGATGCTGCTCTTTTTAGCACCCGCACATGAATTTGTGCCAAAACGCGTTTTAAGCATGCACATGCATCTTTTGGTAAACGCGGACGCAGTTTTCTGTAAAACCACACGATGTGCATGCAAATGGTGCTTTTGGCAGAACGCGAAGCGTGGATTTCTACCAAACGACGTGAAAAGCATGCCGATGCTGCTCTTTTTAGCACCCGCACATGGATTTGTGCCAAACGCGTTTTAAGCATGCACATGCATCTTTTGGTAGACGCGGACGCAGTTTTCTGCAAAACCACACGATATGCATGCAAATGGTGCTTTTGGCAGAACGCGCACGTGGATTTCTACCAAACGACGTGAAAAGCATGCCGATGCTGCTCTTTTAAGCACCCGCACATGGATTTGTGCCAAAACGCGTTTTAAGCATGCACATGCATCTTTTGGTAGACGCGGACGCAGTTTTCTGTAAAACCACACGATATGCATGCAAATGGTGCTTTTGGCAGAACGCGAAACGTGGATTTCTACCAAACGACGTGAAAAGCATGCCGATGCTGCTCTTTTTAGCACCCGCACATGGATTTGTGCCAAAACGCGTTTTAAGCATGCACATGCATCTTTTGGTAGACGCGGACGCAGTTTTCTGCAAAACCACACGATATGCATGCAAATGGTGCTTTTGGCAGAACGCGCACGTGGATTTCTACCAAACGACGTGAAAAGCATGCCGATGCTGCTCTTTTTAGCACCCGCACATGGATTTGTGCCAAAACGCGTTTTAAGCATGCACATGCATCTTTTGGTAGACGCGGACGCAGTTTTCTGCAAAACCACACGATATGCATGCAAATGGTGCTTTTGGCAGAACGCGCACGTGGATTTCTACCAAACGACGTGAAAAGCATGCCGATGCTGCTCTTTTTAGCACCCGCACATGGATTTGTGCCAAAACGCGTTTTAAGCATGCACATGCATCTTTTGGTAGAGGCGGACGCAGTTTTCTGCAAAACCACACGATATGCATGCAAATGGTGCTTTTGGCAGAACGCGCACGTGGATTTCTACCAAACGACGTGAAAAGCATGCCGATGCTGCTCTTTTTAGCACCCGCACATGGATTTGTGCCAAAACGCGTTTTAAGCATGCACATGCATCTTTTGGTAGACGCGGACGCAGTTTTCTGCAAAACCACACAATATGCATGCAAATGTGCTTCTGGGAGAACGCGCACGTGGATTTCTACCAAACGACGTGAAAAGCATGCCGATGCTCCTCTTTTTAGCACCCGCACATGGATTTGTGCCAAAACGCGTTTTAAGCATGCACATGCATCTTTTGGTAGACGCGGACGCAGTTTTCTGCAAAACCACACGATATGCATGCAAATGGTGCTTTTGGCAGAACGCGCACGTGGATTTCTGCCAAACGACGTGAAAAGCATGCCGATGCTGCTCTTTTTAGCACCCGCACATGGATTTGTGCCAAAACGCGTTTTAAGCATGCACATGCATCTTTTGGTAGACGCGGACGCAGTTTTCTGTAAAACCACACGATATGCATGCAAATGGTGCTTTTGCAGAACGCGAAACGTGGATTTCTACCAAACGACGTGAAAAGCATGCCGATGCTGCTCTTTTTAGCACCCGCACATGGATTTGTGCCAAAACGCGTTTTAAGCATGCACATGCATCTTTTGGTAGACGCGGACGCAGTTTTCTGCAAAACCACACGATATGCATGCAAATGGTGCTTTTGGCAGAACGCGCACGTGGATTTCTACAAACGACGTGAAAAGCATGCCGATGCTGCTCTTTTTAGCACCGGCACATGGATTTGTGCCAAAACGCGTTTTAAGCATGCACATGCATCTTTTGGTAGACGCGGACGCAGTTTTCTGCAAAACCACACGATATGCATGCAAATGGTGCTTTTGGCAGAACGCGCACGTGGAGTTCTACCAAACGACGTGAAAAGCATGCCGATGCTGCTCTTTTTAGCACCCGCACATGGATTTGTGCCAAAACGCGTTTTAAGCATGCACATGCATCTTTTGGTAGACGCGGACGCAGTTTTCTGCAAAACCACACAATATGCATGCAAATGGTGCTTTTGGCAGAACGCGCACGTGTATTTCTACCAAACGACGTGAAAAGCATGCCGAAGCTGCTCTTTTTAGCACCCGCACATGGATTTGAGCCAAAACGCGTTTTAAGCATGCACATGCATCTTTTGGTAGACGCGGACGCAGTTTTCTGCAAAACCACACGATATGCATGCAAATGGTGCTTTTGGCAGAACGCGCACGTGGATTTCTACCAAACGACGTGAAAAGCATGCCGATGCTGCTCTTTTTAGCACCCGCACATGGATTTGTGCCAAAAGGCATTTTAAGCACGCACATGCATCTTTTGGTAGACGCGGACGCAGTTTTCTGCAAAACCACACGATATGCATGCAAATGGTGCTTTTGGCAGAACGCGCACGTGGATTTCTACCAAACGACGTGAAAAGCATGCCGATGCTGCTCTTTTTAGCACCCGCACATGGATTTGTGCCAAAACGCGTTTTAAGCATGCACATGCATCTTTTGGTAGAGGCGGACGCAGTTTTCTGCAAAACCACACGATATGCATGCAAATGGTGCTTTTGGCAGAACGCGCACGTGGATTTCTACCAAACGACGTGAAAAGCATGCCGATGCTGCTCTTTTTAGCACCCGCACATGGATTTGTGCCAAAACGCGTTTTAAGCATGCACATGCATCTTTTGGTAGACGCGGACGCAGTTTTCTGCAAAACCACACAATATGCATGCAAATGGTGCTTTTGGGAGAACGCGCACGTGGATTTCTACCAAACGACGTGAAAATCATGCCGATGCTCCTCTTTTTAGCACCCGCACATGGATTTGTGCCAAAACGCTTTTTAAGCATGCACATGCATCTTTTGGTAGACGCGGACGCAGTTTTCTGCAAAACCACACGATATGCATGCAAATGGTGCTTTTAGCAGAACGCGCACGTGGATTTCTACCAAACGACGTGAAAAGCATGCCAATGCTGCTCTTTTTAGCACCCTCACATGGATTTGTGCCAAAACGCGTTTTAAGCATGCACATGCATCTTTTGGTAGACGCGGACGCAGTTTTCTGTAAAACCACACGATATGCATGCAAATGGTGCTTTTGGCAGAACGCGAAACGTGGATTTCTACCAAACGACGTGAAAAGCATGCCGATGCTGCTCTTTTTAGCACCCGCACATGGATTTGTGCCAAAACGCGTTTTAAGCATGCACATGCATCTTTTGGTAGACGCGGACGCAGTTTTCTGCAAAACCACACGATATGCATGCAAATGGTGCTTTTGGCAGAACGCGCACGTGGAGTTCTACCAAACGACGTGAAAAGCATGCCGATGCTGCTCTTTTTAGCACCCGCACATGGATTTGTGCCAAAAGGCATTTTAAGCACGCACATGCATCTTTTGTAGACGCGGACGCAGTTTTCTGCAAAACCACACGATATGCATGCAAATGGTGCTTTTGGCAGAACGCGCACGTGGATTTCTACCAAACGACGTGAAAAGCATGCCGATGCTGCTCTTTTTAGCACCCGCACATCGATTTGTGCCAAAACGCGTTTTAAGCATGCACATGCATCTTTTGGTAGACGCGGACCCAGTTTTCTGCAAAACCACACGATATGCATGCAAATGGTGCTTTTGGCAGAACGCGCACGTGGATTTCTACCAAACGACGTGAAAAGCATGCCGATGCTGCTCTTTTTAGCACCCGCACATGGATTTGTGCCAAAACGCGTTTTAAGCATGCACATACATCTTTTGGTAGACGCGGACGCAGTTTTCTGCAAAACCACACGATATGCATGCAAATGGTGCTTTTGGCAGAACGCGCACGTGGATTTCTACCAAACGACGTAAAAAGCATGCCAATGCTGCTCTTTTTAGCACCCGCACATGGATTTGTGCCAAAACGCGTTTTAAGCATGCACATGCATCTTTTGGTAGACGCGGACGCAGTTTCTGCAAAACCACACGATATGCATGCAAATGGTGCTTTTGGCAGAACGCGCACGTGGATTTCTACCAAACGACTGAAAAGCATGCCGATGCTGCTCTTTTTAGCACCCGCACATGGATTTGTGCCAAAACGCGTTTTTAAGCATGCACATGCATCTTTTGGTAGACGCGGACGCAGTTTTCTGCAA